>NW_010972653.1:5842729-5896589 GCF_000737465.1 Haliaeetus leucocephalus
GGAGCTGCCGCGCCCCCATTGGGCGGCCGGGCGGGGAGGGGCGGTGCCGCCGCCCGTGCGGGGCTCCGCGGGGGACGGGCGGTGGCGGCCGCGGTCCCTGTGGTACAACGCGGGGGACGGCGCACGGCGCAAGGGACAAGTAAAACTCCGCGGGGAAGGCTGCTGTCCTGAGGAAAAAAAACAAACAAAAAACCTTTTCCTCCCTGTTTCACCTCTCTGCCTGCACGTACGGCGTCCGCGGGGGCTAAGGCGCTGGCACCGCAGCTGCCCCCGAGTCCCCAGCACTCTTCTCCCGGCCGCCGGCCGCGGGGGCTCCCCGAGCGCCCCGTCCCGCTCCGCTCCGGGCCGAGGCCCGGGGCCGGGCTGGACCGGGCACGGCCTCAGGGGCCGCCGAGCCGGGGCTCTTGGCGGGGTACGCGGGAATCGCCCTGGGATCCTTTTCGCACTAGAGCTGGGTCTCCCCTCTACAACCTTGCTTCTTGTTGCGGGACTAACCCCGCTGCTAGGAAAGTCTACAGACGGCACAAGGCGCGTTAATTGGCAGGAGCACTGCGCTGACTGCCCAAGCACCGTGAATCCCGGCGTCGTTAGGTGCCTCACGGATGAAGGCGGGTTCGGAGGGAAAGGGAGGTTCACGACGGAGTTACTGCTGGAAATACGCCTAAATCCCCCGGTCTAACAACGGCGGCAACATTACAAATACATCGGATATAACCAAAGTGACGTGCATAAATTTGAATCAGAAAGATCTTAAGTTTCTCCTTGAGAAATAAGGGTGGGAGGTTGCTTGTTTAAGTAACAACTTGAATCCAACCCATATAGCAACAGTGCTACCTATCGCATGTCAAGATGCTTCAGATAGCTACTGTAATTTAAAAGTATGCACACTAATAAGAGGTCTCTCCTTCTAGGTCAAAATCTCTTCCCTATTTGTACAGGATATACTCCAGTGCAAAACTATAGAAGGACAATTCAAGCAGCCAACCGAAGGAAATGCGAAACTAAAGGGAACAAACTTTCACTGAGGGTCTAATCCTGGAAGTTGCTTAATATCCTCTGATTGGATTACAACTAGCGTTCTAAATACAAAATTCTTTGTTTGGATCTGCAAACATCGCTGCTAGGATGGCAAAAGATAAATATTACTGAAGGAGAATCTTGCTCTACAAAGTGAAATGAACTGATGGAAATTGTTCTTTATGACATGGCGATAAAAGGTATTCTATATTTTTAACCCATTTAAAAAATCTAATTCAAGACTACATAGAAGAAAATTTCTTATCTGGTCTCACCTATGGAAAAAAAGTTCTGTCATCTGATTAAGTTGTCAGAAAGTTACGTTTTTCCAAACAAGTATAACTCGCTTTGTTTCCGATACAAATTAGAAAACCAGCTCAAATTCGCAAGCGCTGGGAAGGACTGCTAACTTTCTCAGGTGTTATTCACTCCTCACGCTCCCTGCTTCTGTTCGTGCATACTTTTCATTAACAATAAAATATAATACTACCCTGTAGCTGTAAGTGACCCAGATGCAGTACGTGCTGAAGTTCAGTCACATGTTTACATTGCACCCAAACTGCTAAAATCTTAGTAATGTGCCACGCTTGGTATTTCTACTTAACTAGAATTTACCATGATTTTATTCCAAACAAATCAAAGCTGTTGCCTCTGCAAAAGGGATGGCTTTTCTTAACAGCCTGATGTGCCGATGAAAACTTAGCTATCGACAGAGCAATCACTTCCACATTCAGGAGACAATGATATAAACACAGGATTGTGACACCACTGACTAATCTGCTGGTCACAATCTAGACTGTAACACCACTTGTAGGTGTATTTCTGTGATGTCACTAACTGGGTTGCATCATTGCTGAACAAAATCAGGCAAGAAGCACAAAGGGATTTAGCAGAGCTTTGGCTTGGGCATAAAGCCATGCCAGCCTGATGCGGCAGTGCCCTGGCACGACTTCCCTTGTCCTGCGCTGACTGGCGTTCCCTTCAACTTCTTCCCTCGCTCAGCCCTTTCACCTCAATCTCGCTGCTCTCCTCCACCTCTCAAGCCCTTTCCTTCTGCCCTGGTCCTGCCTTCAGTGTTCTCCTTCCCTTCTTCACGTATTCGTTTCCTTTTAAATTAATCCCACTCAAAACATGTGAGGAACCCCACTGAACTCACACGCCATTTGCAACCATCTGGCTGAGCACTGTCTCAATGTGCTTGCACCTCTTCCTAGTCTGTCTTTTGACATCGCTATCTAGAGAAACTGGGAATTATTCTGGACAAGGATTAGTTACTGTTATGACTTACCTAACAAATAAGGTTTTAAAACCTCATACCTGATAATTATCATCTACACGCACTGGCCATTCACACCTGTGTAATAAACAAGTTGCATCAAGTTTGTAACAGTACTTTTAATTTCACAAAATGCACCAGGGAGTCAAAACAAGGTACTTTCTACTTAATCTGAACCCCTAGGATGCGACGGCCAGGCTGCAGAGCTGGCTGGAAAGAGCAGCGAATCTTCTATACTCTCCATTACACAGCACACCAGGCAAGCTTTTCTTTTTTGCAACAGGCCTGTGGACACTAACGATAGAGCCGGAAAAGTAAGCCCGAAGCTGATCACTGACCCCTGCAGAATAATCCCGAAGGCATCAAAGGGCTGAAAAAAAAAAAAGAAAAGAGAAAAGCCCAGGCAGAGGTTCATGAAGTCACTAGTAAGTGAGGTGAAAACAGGCACAGTGGAAAGAAATAGAAAGACAAGTGACAGTGGAAAGGGAAGCTGGAAATGCCTTGGAGGGAAGAGAAGATGGAAAAAGCTGGGGGGAAAAAGGGTAAAGAAATAAATAAAAGCACAATGTGTGAAATATGGACAGGAAAATTAAAGTTTGCTTTTCACTTTAGTCATATCCCTATATGCAATCTTGCTGGCATTCCTTAAAGATTCCCCTTTTGATTATGTATTTAGCCCTAAAGATAATGTAGATGCTGTTGAGAGCAGACTATTCAGGGGCAGGAGGTGCAGCTCCATCAGCCTGACTAAGGACCCTCTAAAATGACTACAGTGTGAATTAATCGATTTTGCAGCAGCCCATATATTTAAAAAGTCAGCCTGAAGCCTAGAATTTTATTAACGATAAAATCTTTAGCATGTTATCCAGCCTCATTGAACTCTCTGCTCAATATTGTGCTTCCTCCGGGTTTGACTTCTGTGTACATAGGTCCTGCCGCGCAGGCCGATAGTGGTGTAGCAAGAGAACAGCGTGTGCAGCTCTTTCGCTGCATACTGTTCTCTGCCTAATCCGCTTTGCTCCGCAGCATGGAAACCACCCAGCTGCCCAGTTAGGAGTTCCAAACGCCCCTGATCTTAGTTCAGTGAACAAAAATTTTTTGTCACAATTTTATATCGATGCAGCACGACTTACTGTGTGTATGAGATCCAGGGACGGGTGGATTCCTTCACATCCTAGCAAGTTGCAAGTGGCCGTCACAGGGAGCCCTGCTGCACCACGTCACGGGGCCATGGTCGAAGTCCTGCTCAGAAGCACACGAACCAGCCTGCCTGCAGGTGTGAAGCCTGCCTCACTTGCAAGGAGCTGACAGCTCACCAGGAACTTGCTAGCTCTGCAGTCTGATATCCTGACCTTGAGAGCTGGAGCACTTGGATGTAGTTTTAGGACACCCTTCTCTTCCCTGGGCCTGTAAAGAGGTGGCATCTTCACCCTTCTCTTGCAGCAGCAGCCTCTACTTGGCATGCAATGCTCGATCAGACAGCCTTTGGAGGGATCCTCCATGAAAAGCCAGCACAGAAGCATCCCAGGATCCAGACCAAGCTATGAGATCACAACATAGACACTAAACACACTTGGTGGCATTCTCACAAGGCAATGGCAGGGTCTGCAGCTGATGGGCAAAGCCACTGCTAGAACAAGAGGGCAGCCTATGAGCAGACACAGAATACTTCTACAATGCAGAGCAGCCGTGTGAGATTATCAGAGGAATGTGCTTGTATTTTCTTTTAAAACCACCTGATGTACTGCCAGAGGCAGAGTGTAGATACTGAGGACTGGGGAGTGTTCTGGCTCTGGAAATGCTGCCATTAGCAGTTGTACAAGGGCAGCTATAACCTCACGTGAGGACACAAGCATTCATCATCTCCTGTTCTGCCAGCCCTTACTCACTCTCGCGTTCACCGTTTCAGCAGCATCCTAGCACAGGCAGCAGTGAGGAAAGCTCTTTCACGTACGCCTGTTTCCACATCTTGTCATGTCCTTTATGCTCTCCCTCATCTAATCTGGCCAGGAACAAAGTAGCTTCACATGCGAGGAGGAACAAGATCAGTAACTGCGGAGGAGATATTGGAAAGCAAGCATTCTGCATTTAATGCAAGGACAAATGCAGTGAGACACTGCTTTGACCAATCCACATACTAATGCTCAGCCAGGAAATATGTATGACCACATGTGCTGGAAAGCCCATTTCATTTTGGATCAAAACAGGAGATTAATTAAATGGAGTTATCCTGACTCTTCTCTGCCTGTGAAGCAGCATAAAGCTTATTCAACCTGACACGGAGAAAGGACAGATGAACCAGGGAGCAGACACCTTATTAAGGGATTTAACATTTTCAGACTTTACCTCTCCCAAACTTTTGAGCTTTCCAAGAAGTTATGAGAAAGCAAGTTACTAATTGCATTGCCTGCAACATTGCACAAAGCTTTCTCAAATATTCCAAACACGATTGTTTCAGGGGTCATGCTAAAAACAGGTTAGGAAAGATGTAATTGCAGTGAAGCCCATACAACACACTATGGCCAATAAATTAGACTAGCATTGCTTGCAGGCACTGAACTTTGCTGATTCTCATTCTCTGGTTAAATCAGGTTCAGGGCCCTCACTGCGTAAAAGGTTAAGGAGAAAGTCAAACACCTCTCCTTCATGTCTGGAAAATAGTAAAAAATACAAAAAGAAAAATGTATTTCACTGAGACTAAGTTGATATTGAGAACGCAGACACACTGAGGTAGTGAAAAACTACTAAGGTAAAATACCAGTTGTGCTGAAGGCTGTACCTTTCAAACGAAAATGAAATATCCATCATATTTCTCCACTGAAACAACAGAAAAGTTGCATTATTTAGGAGAATTCATAAAGCAAGGTTACTTTTGTACTCTTAAAGATAGGAAAACTGTGTTAAAAAATATAACACACAAACTAGGAAAAACCCTAAATTCACTTTAGAAGGCACATCAAGGTCTCAGAATAACCAATTTGCTATTGTCTAAGTTAATAATTATTTAACTATTATAAGTCTTCTCAATATATACTGTTTTAAAAATTTAATCTAAAAAGAACCCACTTAACTTTATCTATATACTTAAGAACTCTCATTCAACTTTTAGAGTAAGAAACAAAACAAACCAAGTTCTCTACTTAAAATTTCCATGGGAAGAAGTATAAAAAAGTAGCTATCAGAAGGCTGAGCTTTACCTGAACATTTTCAGCAAATAGTTACAGAAAGGACCTGTAAATTAAAAGTAGATAGAAGAGGTGGTTGGAACTGCTGGGTTGTGGCAGACACCCTGCCCTTCAGCTATCTGCCTGTAGCTGTCTGTTCAACCAGTGCAGCTCCACCTCAGGGTTATATTAACTGGACTCAAAGTAGTTGTCCCAAGAGAGCTCAATTACACTTCACTGAAGATAAGGCACTCTTGTGGCTGGTCAGTCTCTTAAACATTGTTACTCCAACATAAGTGTTGATTGATTAAACTGGATAGAACTAACATTAAGTATTTTAGGGGCACACCCTTTACTTTTAAATCTGACTCTTAACCTATGTGTCCAGAAGGCACAAATGGCTCTTGATGATTAACTGCAAGCTTTATTCCTGTTTATTAAAGTACAGCCTTAATTTATTCAAACATCTAAGGGAGCTTTGTTACATTTGTAACAATGTAACAATGAGTACAGTATTTTTAATTTATGAAGCTCAGATTTTACTACTACAGTAGTTTTAAAAGAAAGGTATACCTATAATTAAATGCATAAGTCTTTCAAATAAAGACTTCTGAATTAAATGAATCCTTTTTGTATAACAAGGTGTCTTTTAGATAGCTAATTCAAAACTTTAACAGATATTATAGTAAAAAGAATGAGACACTTTCAGTCACTTGAGCGAGCACTGTTGAAAACAGTGACAATGTGTATTACACTTCTGTAGATTTTTAACCGATACAAATACTCATCTAGAACAAGAACAATCAATAATTTTACCAAATATTTACAAACTTTAGTAATTCACTCAGGTGAGGTCAAACATAATAGATAATGGCTAATTTTAAAACACAAACACCAGACATAAGATGAGATTCAAATTGGTATATTCTGAGTCCATTAATGCAAACATCAGTTCAACACACATCTTGTCAGAAGTCTGAGGTATCTAGTGCAACGTGGCAATAGATTTAGACATACTAAACTGTACCGACTTATGAAATCTCTAACACATACAATAAGTAACAACTCAGTCTGCTCTTTCCTCTTCCCCCATCAAGCACAGTTTAGCTCTGTATGGCTAAAACTGTGCCTTCTCTTCTGCGTGTTACAATCACTTTATGGGACAATTGCTCTTAAATCCCTGTTCTACAGTAACTACTTAAAATATCTGAAAACCTAAAAACTTTCACCCAAACTGTCTTTTCTGTCACCTTAAATCAGGACACCATGCTTAATTACCTCCTGCCTCTACTAAGCCAATGAAGCCTCCTGGTTTGCCAGTATTTCCAAGTAACTATTGCAACTTAACAGTCCTGTCTGCTCTACCCGTGCTTGAAATACCACTTTATCACTTCACTCCAGACAGGTAGGGCAGCACATCTCCTCTCCTACCATTTGCCTGTTCCCAGTTTTTAGACAATGGCTTCACGGATTGAACTGCAACAGATTTTAAAAGCTTCCATCATACTCAGAGTCTATGTGCTGAACTGATTACCTTCCCAGATTACATCTCACTGAAGCCCTTGCTCAGGAAGGTAGCTATTACTCTTTGTAAAGTCTGCAGGCACCATTTTTCTCTGTTGCTGTTGATTTAGGTTTTGATCAAATAGATTTGGCAACTTCTGTACTCCGTACTGACGGTTGGAGTTGCTGAATTTTATTTCATTCAACTGAAAGCAGCTTTATTCATCTGGGTATCCACTCAGCATCTCTGTTCAACATATGCATATGTTATGGTGTTTTTAATGTAGTGGCAGCACCCAACTTCATTTACACTTTGTCTGGGACAATTTAAATACGACTGAGCATGAGAAACTGGTAGAATGGCTGAGAGACAAGCTGCTGGATTATAAAGCGGTCAGAAGAAATTCAAACGCAATAGAAGAATAACAGGAAGACCTGGCAGTTACCGTTGCACAAGAAATAGGATGGGCAGTTCCAGGTATAAAAGTAGCTGCAAAATCTGTGAAGCCTGGAATGGAACATGAACCTGAAAGGTGGTAACTTGAATGAGAGGCTCAGGCATAACAAGAGATGGGGAGATAAACAGGATGCAAGGAAATGTAGAAAACAGTGCCAGAGTTGCTCCAGAACAGCCTGTTTAGAAACCATGACTGAAAAACTCACTGCAGTGAAAACATCAACCAACTGCTTCTTTTATTTGTTAACACACTATTTCAAAACAAAGTAAACATTACTTTCTAGAAATATATTTGCCGTCATACAACAGTAAGTAAAAAAATAGATAATACCTCAATTGCAAAATCTCACAATGTAATTAGATGCTAACGTGCCGTCCAGTACACTCAAAGCATGTACAAATATGCCCCAAAAATGGTAATTTCATAGCTTCCTGTTGGCTCTGATACAAAGTAAGGAAATAAATTGTGATAAACTGTTTCCTTGATAATTTTCCCAGCTGGAAACCAGTGACTTAAATTATAGATTAAATGACACTACAACCAAAGTACAGTAGTAGATCTCAGCACTACTATCTTAACAAAAAATTTCCATGCAGGCAAAAGGATCATTACAACTTTAGATGTAATACCATGGTTTGGGATCCAACCAACTAATTTACATGGTTTTAATACTGTTATTTTTAGGCCTTTTTACTTCCTTAGGGTTGTCTTGTATTTTGGCTTTTTACAGACTTTTTTATTAAAAAGTTTGTGTTCTATCACACACACCTCATCATGGATATAAGAGGGCTGTATCCTCAGAAGAAAGGAGAATAACCTTAGTACAAAATGGTAACTCTGGGGAAAGTCCACTTCTCTGTAATGAGCCAGATGACCACACAATCTGAAAAGAAAGGTAAAAATTAAAAAAGCCCTAAATTACAAGTGTATTTAGTTAGTATTTAGCTAGCATTAATATATTTAATTGTAATCAGATAAAACCTCTACATTTTACCAACAGCATAAATCACAATTCTGGTCTACAATGTCAATTCTGTGAAGGGATCCACTCCTGCAAAACCTTGAAGTAGACCAAGACATGTTCAGAGATGGTGCAGACACAGTAAGAAGGAAAAGCCTGTATAGCTTCTTGCCCTATGAAGCAGGATCATACTCAACCAGGCAAAGAATACATTCTTTGCCACTGAGGACTAAATTGAACCAGTGTTCATTGTGCCAACTTTTAGCAAATTTAGCAAAGTGTGAAGATGGCTAACTTGCCCTATTTTTAAAATTCCTAAGACTATCCAATGCAGACACCCCAGGCTCTTTTCTAGATTCTTTGCCCACACTCTCCATAGGGTCCCCTCTCTCCTCTTCCTGAAACTATGCCATGGGATTATAATCCATCCATTTCTTGCCCATTGCCTCTGTGTGCTAAATATAAATCACCTGTCTAGAAACAAGAGAGAGAAGCTGAGTTCCAGTCAAGGGAGTAATATAGGAAACACTGGGGCAAACATTGACCAGATTGACAGAAAGTAATTAGTGCTATAGCAACCTTCTGCTTAATTATTTTGTAGCTTTCACAGTGAAAATGTTAATGAAAATGATGAGTTGATTTTATTGGTGAAATATATAATAAAAACAGTAGGCTGAACTTGCTGGTAACAAGTGTCAGACTGAACAAAAGATGACACAGAGGACAGACTGCAGAGACAGCTCTGTAAACATTAAGTTCAGCAACTTAGGTTGGAAAAATATCCTGTTCTGGGTTAGACTCAAATTTGTTTTTATTAAAAGTTGTAAGTTTAAAATAGTATAAAATCCAGCTGTTTTGATTTTTTTAAAAAATCTTTTACATTGATAGGGGGATTCAGGTGCTATTCACCATAAAATCCTATGCATGTTCTAGCTTACTAGGTATTGCCCTGGGATGTGGAGAAACAGAGTTTAAAATTTCCCCTCTGTCTGATTCAGAGCAGCGGTCTTAAATATTCACCAGAACAAGGACTGGAATCTGTCTGTCCCAATTTATGGGCAAGTGTGCTAATTACTAGACTATAGAGTCATTTGCTTGCTCCCTCTTGCCCAACAAACATTTACATTTTACCTCAAAGTGGAGGAACAGACGGACCCATCCTGGAGTGTCATGCAAGCCACACTTCAGGGAGCGGAGTCTTTGTTTAAAGCCTCCCAAAGTCTGGCAGACTGGAAATCTGAAACTATCATGTCGTACATCCCATCCTATGGACTATCTCACGTTCCCCAAAAGCTGCCAGTGACTTCTTACAAAAACTAAATTTAATCAGATGTTTCAGCAGTGTCAGAATGCACTAGCTGACCCCCACAACCCAATGTGTTGGCTAAATTCAAACTTCATTGAGAAATGTTGTTTGAACCAAACCTGCATTTTTTGCCTAATATGAATTAAGACATTTTGCTATGGGTTAGTCAACCCTAAGATTTAGCAGCTACAGCTCTGATGGCCGTTTAGGTGTCAAATCTCAGTTTCCATTGGGGGGGGGGGCAGGGGAGTGTTATTGTATATTCTGAGGCAAATGTATAATTACATCAGTATTGTAAAGCACCTATTTGATTAACTGCAGTTACACCTTTTCACAAGAGTACCTAAACACACACACATTTTTGCCCCATTTTGTGCTATTTTTGTGCTATTTACCCTAAGAGCATATCTGAAGAGTTAAAAAAAAAATCCAGGTGATTTTAAATTTAGATGTAATAAGGGAAATCCATTTTTCTCAACATTTTTCACACATTGTAATACCTCATCATATATAGAATCATAGAATCATTTACGTTGAAAAAGACCTTTAAGATCATCTAGTCCAACCGTAAAACTCCTATCACCTAAACACTTCTATAGCAAATCAATTTAGAATCCAGTTTAAAACTGAAAGTTCTAAAATAAAAGAAAATGTAAGAGCATTTCCCCAACCATTTGACTGATCTCAGCTTTGCCCACACTGAAATCATGCTTTAGTCCTACAATTAAAGCATTTCAGTAGTCCCAGTTAGACCATGCTGATTTTTAGAGAAAGAGAATTTGTAAGTTTGTTTTTACTTCTATTACACATACACACACTTGCATAGGATAAACCCTCATATCTGAAGGAGTAGATGTTGTTTTCCAAAGTTAAGTAAGTGTCAGATGTATAATTAACTACTTGCATTGCAAATGATATAATGGGAAATTTAACCAGTAAGAAATTCAAATCTTGTTTCATGAAGGCTATGACAGTTTGCCATTAACATTTTAATATATTACATATGAAAATGTAGGCTTAAAAACAGACTTTGCATGAAAGATTATTCACACAAACATACACCGAAATATCCACTCATTCAGTGTGTACATAAGATTTACGCAAATTTGTGGTAAAGGGATTATTACCTCTCCTCCCTTCAAAAAAAAAAGTTCTTATTCATACAAAAGAATGAATCCATGCAACCAAAGCTCTTGTAATATAACACTGTGTTTACATTATTCCAACCCATTTCTGTCATAGTGGATATGTGAAAGGTAATGTGAAAAGAAAATAGAGATAAGCAAATAAATCCACTGAAAGACAGAAAAGACTGCATACATGTAAAAGCCAGTTATTTTCAAGGGGACTATTTAAAAAATCAGGAACATATCGCTAATACTCTGTAGGGGCTATTGCTCTCTTAAGCATGCCATTTAGAAGTATATATCAGGTAAAGATTTAAGATGTTATTCAATGCACTAATGAAATCTCATTTCACATTAATGTAACCCGACCTCCTTTCCAAAAAACACCCTCCAATTGCACACATGAGAAATTCAGGAGAATCCAAGCCATCTGCAAAGTTCATCTTTTTCACTGATACTCACCGCTACCTTCCTCTTTTGGATTAGGGTTTCATGATATAACCAATGGCAGAACTGAAATCTGGTGTATGATCCAGAAGCCGTATCTACGCTACCCGGGGAGTTTACAAGAAACACTGTTTTAGATATTTCCTATTCCTTGGAGTAAATGCTGCTGAACTCCTACACTCTCTCAGCAAGGCTTTTGCTGTCTGTCTCTGGCCATGGTCCTCTGCCAGCACCCACCAAGTAGAAAACTCACCGTTTTTTGCAGAATTCGATGCAAGAGGAGAAGGTATTAAAGGAAGAGTGAGAAGTTCGACAGAAACCAGGCAGATACTCAAATCAGGACATGGTTTAGTAGGCATGGTGGTGTTGGGTTGATGGTGGGACTTGATGATCTTAAAGGTCTTTTCCAACCTAAACGATCCTATGATTCTATAAATATCCATATAACTTTGTACAAGGCTGGATTAGCTGGGCTATCATTCTCCTTGCTACTTAGGTCCTTTAAAGAAAATAATTTTACTAACAAATACATATACCCTTAATTGAAAAAAAAATTCTCTTTCACTTGTGAAGGCAGGATTTGGGAACAGTTCTCTAGTAAGACAGACACGAAACTTCCTTAATAGCATAAAATGTTTTCTTTTCCCATATTTCTTCTTTTACTTTTCTAGTAAAATAAATTTTATTCTTTTACTTTTCTACTTGTAAAAAATACAACTGTTGATTGCCGATATGCTTAGATGAAATAGTGGTAAAGTCCTTTTCACTCGTAATTATTTTTTTTTAAATATGGTCTGGAGGCATTAATTGCCTGCTTATTTGAACTCCGACTGCTGATTTTAACTTTAATTTTGATTAAGGCCACCACAAAAGCACTATAGTGATTTAGAAAATCAATTTCCTATGCTTTTGGGGGGCCAGGGGAGAGAGAGGAATGGAACCATTTTTCCATTCTCTGGAGAGCTGTGGTGCAAGTTTTTTCTAAAATACTATGAAGAAGAAAGTGAAGTGAGTATTTGTACCTAGCTGCTACTCTTGCCATGTGACTCTAGTTGTGGATTTTGTCTCATCTCCTCTCTTCTCAAAAGCTCACTTTGATCACTCTTCGTATTACAATTTGTCTACTCCCAATCCAAGACTAACCATTCTGCATGTGCCCCTTTCTACAAATTATTTTAACTATATGTGAATACATAGCTGTGCACACACCCCATATTTGTCATTTGTAAAATATATATATATGTGGCACTTTACTTTCAGGGGAACTTTCCAAAATGTATTTAACAAAAATTTGAATACTTACTTCTCAGTACATAGTTTAACAGTACACAGCCAATAGTCAGGGTTCATGGCGGTAAGCAAACCACATTTTTCTTGCAAAATTCCCTTCAGGCTATGCCCGTGAAAACAACTCCCATCTGTGTTTTCTTCATACCAGCTTAACTGAAAACTTGAAGGATTTGGCTTTTCAGCAGGTTGCACTGAACCAGACAGCTTGCCAAACTGATTTTGTAAGTTCACAACCATTCCTGTACAAATAGAAACAAAAAGAACAAGGCAAAAGTATTAAGTATTAGAATACTGTTTAGAGGCAATTAATACAGGAAGAAAATAGGGTATTTGTGCCATATCTTTTTTTCTTTTTTTTCTTTAAATCTCTGTGTGGAATACTGAGAAACCTTGAAGGTCTGTATGTTCTCTCCCCCATTCCATTTAAAAATCAACTCTGTCGTGTTTTAGGGAAAGATTTTGAAAGATAATTCAAAATGCCAGGTGTTTCATACCTAATAATATTAATACTGGGGCACTCCAAAAGCATTTCCCCAAGTAAAATCTGTAAAATCCATTTGATACTGCTGGTATTTTTATGCTGATAGAAAACACAGGCCAGGATGCCTTTCGCTATTATTTACCTGGTTGTATGCTATCTCTCAGACTGGCTAAGATTTTTTTAGTAGTTTCCTGTGTATCAGAATTAAGGAAGCCTGGTTTCATACACATATGGATTTAAGGTTAAGCTTTTCCTAGTGCAAATTTCAACTGGGGAAAAAAAACAACAAAAAAACCACTTCACCTTTCCTCACTGTTAGTGAAAGAATGACAAATTTTCATAAGTTACTGAGGCTGAGAAGGGAAAGAATGTATGACAATAGATCAGCACACAAAATACAACCACCTAAGCCTTGTTCCCCTATGGTAAAAAGCAGGTTAAAAACCACTGTTGTTGGAGCTTCAACTTCTTTTATGACCTGTATCTGAATAAAATCATTCATAAACTGGGAAACAAAGCAGAAAAGACATTCTAAAGGAATCCAAGGACTGGGAAGCTTATCTTTCAAGAGGACACTAAAATCTACCATCAAAAACAAAGGCCAAGGAAGGTTTCTGAAAACCTGTATCTGGCACTTTTTAGAACACTCTCTGTCTCTACTATTTTAAATTTGTTTTAAGATGAATCTTGCCCAGTTACAATGGCATTATGTGATACTCCTGCCTGCAACAACTAGTGGTAAAGCTCCATAATCTAAGTGGTCCTCTTCTAGCTTGAAAAGAAGCAGAGCCAGAAGAGGAATCTAGAGTGCCACAGAAATGATGAACAATTAATCATTATCCACTTTTTCTTATAAACACAGGAATTAAAGGGCATCTGAGCAAACAATCAGCTTGAAATAAACAAACCTAAACATGTTTTTCCATGGAACATGACTTGACTGCAGGATCACCCCTACTGAAGTTTGAAGAGTAAGAACATTCAAAAAGCCCCAATTGCATTCTTGAAAGAGAAATCCAACGTGAGTTATTCAAACCAAACAGGATTATACAAGTTGTTTGCAAGTCCTTGAACCAGTCACTTCCAGAAACTGGAAGAGTATATAAAGGGAAAAATATCACTTGCCACACTTAACACCTCTCTCCAAATATCTGTTGCTTACTAGATACTCTTAAATGTAGGATGAAGAACTTCAGACCTAATTTGGTTGAATAGAATTCTGGTTTTCCGTATTTCCACAGATAAGTGGTTTTGTTGGGTTTTGTGTTTGCTTCTACATCAGCGTAAACCCCAGTCATTTCTTGTAAGTACTTCTAGAGCTACTAAAATAAAGCAGATGTACCTGCATTCTGACCACATATAGCTATAGCTATTCAAGTAAAGTCACGTTCAGACAAGCCTTCCTCACTTTCTATAGAGGACTGCAAGAAGGAATGGGAGAGGAGAGGGACATGCAAGGTCTACCAAAGGACATACTGGGATATCCATACCAAAGGATATGAGAAACTAAAGGAGAAAACGGACAGAAAAGCTATGGAAGACTAACAACAATTCATGAAGATCACAGTTATATAAAGGCAGCTGACAAACCAATAAAGTTGAGTACAGAGTACTCATTCTGAGATGTGGTTCCGTAGGTCATTAGGAAGACTGGGAAAGGCAGTTTCAGTTAAGCATGAGGAAAATGTCTGTTTGAAGAATTCCAGCCACAGGTTGTAAAATAGTACTACATTAATTGTACCCAGAGATGAAAGAGAGAAGGGAAATTATTTTAAGATATAAATGTTATCACAGTCAGGGCTGCAGATTTTCTATGATGGGAAAAGTTGGAGCAGATTTCTGCGTTGCTGGGAGGAAGCAAAGTTTACTCACGTCTTCTCTTAAGAACTTTAGATTTCTTCTTGGCTGAATAAAACAGTGGCTTTTCACATCTCCACAGATACCTACCAGTAAGAGACATAACAATTGTTAAGAAAAAGAAAGCTGAAGCAAACAAGTAAAAGAATAGTAATTTCTTACAAATACTGCTAGAGCTATTAAATTAAAAATCAAAATAATCTAATGGTTAGTGCTATTAAAAGTCACTGACCCCCCCAACACTTTTAGGAAGTCTTTTTTCAGAGTAGGCAAACTGGGGCATGTAAGCCTAGATTTAGTGTAATCAGTTAATTGTTCAGCTGTATAAGCTACTTGTCACAGAAAGTGAGCATTTAATTAATATGCTGGATAAACATTATCAGTGTAAATAGGAAATTAAGATAGGGATTTAATCACTCTATTTACCCAAGCTTAATGGATAGAAATGTGGAGCAAATTCCTAACTTTTAAAATTTCTGTAGGGGTCAGGATTTCATGTAAACTGTCTACCTTAAAAAAGTACTTAAAAACCTCTTACTTGGCTCTTTCTTCATCCAATTTCTTTTGCTCCACATCCAAGGAACATTTTATCACCTTGTACCACTTTTTGAACTCAAAATATGGACCACCTGGATAAAACATACACATTTTAGGTTGGGAAGAAGTGAAAGAAATGTGTAGTACACAGAAGGTGGTCTCCACACAGTTAGACCCTGTGTCTTCCACCTGTATACAAACCTATCCTGAATTCTATGTGCTTAAAGAAAAGATACTTGATCTAACAATTCCGTAAGAAAGAGAAATGCAGAAATGCAGTGAAAGAACAGCACGTCATAAGCGCGATGAAGCCCCTTAGCTTAGAATAGACTTCATAAATTTAGCATAATTCAATCCTTTTCCCTCCTTTCTGAAAGTTAAGCCTAGAAACTACCTCCTCTCTACCAAAGGAACTAGATCTCCACAGTGCGAAGTGGCCTCCACCTGTTTGAAAGCTGACTTCAAGGAATTAATGTAACTATTAAGATCTAAACGAGCTCAGATGTAAAATTTCAAACAGTTTCATCAACTCCCCACTGACTATCCTACTAGCCATGAAACCTTACAGGGCTGGAAAGATAAACTAGACAATTGTATTCACTTCTTATCAGCTTCCCATGTTTCTGAGCACAGGAACTTCACTCCTTGATATGTGAACAAATATTTACCAGCACATGCAAAAACATTAAGGCATATGGCATTTTAGCAGCACATTTATCATTGGTGGTCCAAAGAGGCACAGGACTGAAGCAGACCAACTGTGTACAGTAAGTATAAGAATTCCAAACAGAACTATGGTGTAGATTTATATATTTAAAATATAATCAACTCTTATTACCCGTGGGTGGATTATCTGCACTGCGAATTAACTAGGCTTTGGATTTCCCCATCACCCCAGCTGCACTGCATGTGATGTTTGCATCATGCTTAGCTTTGCCAGCTAGCTGTTTAAAGCATTTTTAAGGTGAATATACTGTTCTTATAATCAAGCTTATATACATATTGTATTAACTGCATTTTTGCTATTGGGGTTATCCTGCCACAGGATGTCTTAAATGCTAGAAATATAGATGGACTCAAAAAGCAACAGACAAATGAAGGAAAGACAGACCCTTCAGTAGTTCTTAAAATTCAAAGGTGTGGATACAACTTCTTTTATGAACTCCTTAAACCCAGAGGTTTAAGTAAGTACTCCTAAACTGCTGGGAGGGCAGTTTTCTGGGAGGAGGGTGTGGAAATTTTTGTTAAACTTCATATGAATTATTAAGCATCTGTCACAAGCAAAACCATTGTCAGAGACATGATGCTACACTATAATAACCATTTACCTGGCCAGTACTGCTAGCCTGATGTTCATATAGCAGAGCTGACTGGAAAATACACAGGTCTGTGATATACATACACATATATACATCTCAATCAATTCTTATTTAAACATAAACTGTACTGTGTATGTGTGCAGTTCATAGAACATACACACATAAGCACACTAGGTAACTACAACTATCTACTGTACAGCTTCCAGTCTGGCTTGAAAGACTGTAGGAGCTGAAATACTATTTTTTTATTTAAAAAAAACAAAAAAACCTAGAGAAAGGATAGTTAAATTGAGAATGCAGTCAACATAAATGGGATCTTTAAAACTCAGTATTAACCATTATTCATTTCAGCACACTAACTTTGGGAAAATGCCAGAGGCAGTTTTGAGCTCTGGCACTAATCAGTGCTCTAACAGAAATTCTCACCTCAGCTCCTCTGTGCAGCTGCTCACCATCATCCCAACATTTTAAGGATAGGGACAACATAACAGAGCATATGGATCATTTTACACCAGCAGATTTTAAAGTAAAAAAAGTGGGCAAAGAATGAGCTGTTAATTCCTGAGGGCAATGAGACTTGTTAATATGGGAGAAACCCCATTAAGACATTAATGGCTTTGAGCCTCAGCTTGTAAGCAGTTGCACAACTTCTACTCTTGTCACTATTATGTACTTCAAGTTTTCAAGGGAAAAAAAAAAGATCCAAAATAAGTTTGTGTATCCACTTGAAAATGAGAATTACCGGTTTTCGTTAATAGTGATGACTGTCTCAAGATACAGCAGTAATTGTGCTAACACCGATTTTATTATTGAGTTAAATTTTTAAAAAGTAACAGAAGGGTCAAAATGGACCCAAAACTGGATGGAAGGCATAGAAGATAAATCACTATAACACATTTGTGATCTTATCTTCAACTGTGACCTGGATCAGGCCATGGAACATCTTCCTGAAGATTTCTAATCTTTGAGTTGGTCTTTCTGCCCTCAAAGAACCATGTTCACACCATTATCTTCTCTATCTTAATTGCTGCTAGCTTTTTGACACTCTCTCAGGATTATTTGGACTAAGAAAACAGATTACATCTGAAATATGTTACACACTAAGACATTTTATTTAACAAGACTAAACAAGTTTGGATTTTATCATAAATGTGGTTTGATGCCCCTAATAAGTATCTGCTATTTACGATCAAAGCGCGTTCCCTCTTTACTGCGTATCCATTCATCTTCATCTAGCATGCATAAAATTCTAAAACAAGAGGCAAACATGCACAAGGAGAAGCAGAAAGGTACCTAGCAAAATGTGTACCAAATTCCCCTACCCAGTACAATAAGAATTATGCAGGTAAACCGAGACGATTTTTCATGAACAGGATCTACTGTTTTCTTTGAATAAAGATTTTCCCTAAAAGAATAAATGACAACAACACATTTTAATGATCAATAAGACAAGACTTTCTAAGCCTGATTACAAAGTTACTTAACTCACAAAATCATAAGACTGCTTCTACTAGAATATTTACGTACCTTCTTTGTTATTTTTATTTCTTTCTTCAGCAAACTCTGAAAGTAACCTGAAAAAAATATAAAAATCAGGTTACTTTGTAGATCCAGATACTGCACTTTTCACATTAAATTCAAATACAACCGGCAAAAATTACACCCTAATTTTATTCCAAGTTTCAGATTCAAACAGATTATTTTTAAAAATAAGTAATATTTAATGTCTAAAATTACTTCAGGTGTATGTATTATGCTACTGAACTGAATCAAAATTCAAATACTATAAATTTAATATTACTAAAGAAAGAATGATCCAAGACAATCGTTTGCATTATTTGAAATTTGGGCTTTGCTACAGATTTGCCTGTACACTTACCATTCATAGTGATCATCTAATAAAAACAATAATTTGAGCACAACTACGATGACTGCTGCAGCAAGAACATCGTATTTCACTTTTCTTGTTGACTTATTTCCAGGCACAAGAGTCAGGAAATCCACTTCTCCAACACAGATCTTTTTCACCACTCGACAAGTCCAATTATGCAATTCATCTGATTAATGCAAATAAAAATATAAAATGACAAGCTAGAAGTACTTCTACAGTGCAAATATGTTGGTATTTGAGGAAAACAATGCTTCAGTCTTTTAGGACCATTAGACAGCAATTTTTTTCACGCTGATAAGTATTTTGGGGTGTTTTTAAAAATACTAGGCAACCTTCACTGTGCTTACATGCGAAAGAGCCATGACGTACTATATATTCACATGGAGAAACAACCTCCCCTTTTTAATAGTGTTTTGATGTTACTCGAATGATGTTGTTAGATCATCCTGAACATTCCTGCGGGAAAACCTATCTTAAAACTACATAAATATAGTTTCAAAAAAACCCAAAAGCTTGTCACAAACTTTTTTCCTGCATGTTGACTAAACACCCATGCAAGGATGGATTCAGTACTGCGAAGAGGAACAGGGGCTAGTTTTAAAGAAGCTAGTTGGTTATGAACAGCAGCCTAATCATGGCAGGGCAGCACTTGCTGCTACCCTGACAAAACCCAGCTGAGGTACAGACAATCCCAGCCTAGGTTAAAACTGGCTTTACATTGTAAAGCCTGGTTGCACCCGCTGGCACAGGTTATGTCAAAAAGATATAACTACAGCTCCAAAAGCAGTACTAAAGTATCTACACAGTCTCTTATTAGTCTATGCTCATTTTTCACAGATACAAATCCCCCAAATTTCTCACCTTTCCTGTTCAGCAAGAAATACAGGAGTTGATTACATCACCATCAGATTCCACAAAGGTTAGCAATGTATGACTAAGTACAACCTTAATCCAGCTACACTTTATACTCTCTTGCTGCTTACAAAGAGTTCAGTAGGAACTAATTTTTAATCCTCTCGCCTATAACAGTAGAAGTTAAAAAAAAAATCTGGAAACCAAATTTTCTTATAAATACTGTCAGTATATTTTCTTTCATTTCAGATACTTAAAATGGCCTTTTCATTAGTATTTAGTGTCCTAAGAAACATTGCCAATCCATTGCTTGCTTTATTTTTTTAGGAGTTGTTAGACAACAGTAGTCCTTTTTCAATTTGTAAAAAGAATGCTTCTACATGATAAAAACTTAGTTGCAAGGAAAAAGTAAAGAACAATATATTCTTCTTCTACAGTAATTTTCAAAGAGTACTTAGCTTTGTATTTCTCTAATAAATCTGAAAGTGCCAAATTTCTAGCTTTTTCTTTGTTTCAATTGATACTTCAAAATCTGAAAAATAATGTGATCCTCTACAGGATCACAACACTGGTGTAAAACTACAAAATTAGAATTTCAGCCCTAAATCTGTTGGATATCTCCTCTTCATTTAACTGTGAGTAAACAGAAAAGCCAAGTAGCTTAACTCAACACAACTAATTGCAAAATAAGACAATAAAACTCCCCAAACTATTAATTGTTGGAATGCTTTGAGGAAAAAAATAATAATATTAATTTACAGGCTATTTGTCTGTATAAGTCATCTTCACTGACAGTGGTATTTGATAGAAACTATGGTAGCCCAACAGACAGTTCACATACTAGGACTTACTAGTCTTTCTTTGGCAATTCAGTATTCAAGACTTAATTTTAGGATAAACAATATTCAATATTTATGCAATATATGAGCTCAAAACTAAATCGAAAATCAAGTGAGACAGTAGCTGATTTGTCACACCGCATTGCTTGTTAATATAAAAATAAATGCTAATATTAAATATTATAGAATATACAGTCAATATTATGTATGAGACAATTCAGTGCTAAGCAATCAGGTCCCAACTTCATGAATCATTTAGCTAAAGTTAATAAATCACATGAATTCAACTTAGTTCACATGGATACAGAAAGATTTGAAATGAAGTATCCACTTCACAACCTTAGAGAGCCAGCACCAGAGTGCCCCTGCATATCTGGGCCTATAATACATACTCTAAATGTTTGATGAAGGTGCTTTCTATATAAATTATCTTTCAGTTCAAGCTTAAATGGGTATAAATCAGAAGGAAAAGAGTAGGCACTTTTAAAGTAGTAATTCAAGTCTTTTTGCTAGAGTTTAATAAACCAAAGAAAAATTTTATCAGTTTGGGTTTGGGAAAGTATTTACCAGGTAAATTAGCTTCCATCAAGTACTTTATGCACAACATGTCTGGATGAAGAAAGCAGCTGTCTGTTATATCTGGAAATCGAGGCAGGTCTAAAAACGCTGCAAGCTCAAGCATTTTGTTGTATACTTCTTCATATACAGGCCACGACTGAAAGACAGGGTTAGAGGGTGTTATACATTTGCTCTATTATCATATTTGTTAATAATTTTAAATTAGTTATCAATGTTAAATTCTGTATTATTTAACACTGAATTATTTATACAGACTCTTTTAGCATTCTCTATGACTAAACATACATGAAAGAATGGAGCCAGACTGCAGTACTGCAAAGAGAAACATGTGCTAGTTTTAAAACCCATGAAACATCTAAGGAACAAACAAAAAGTTGCTTCAGACCTGCAACCAACCCATTACCTTTTTTGTGAAGTGATCAGTGTATCTCCAGATGCTCCAAAATGGAAAGACTGTTGGAAAAAAAAAAACAACCCAGGTGCAATTGAGGGTGAACTCTCTAAAGAGCTAAGAGATCACAGAACCACAGAAGGGTGGAGGTTGGCAGGGACTGCTTGAGATCATCAAGTCCAAGCCCCTGCTTGGGTCAGCTAGAGCAGGCTGCCCAGAACCACATCCAGTCAGATTTTTAATTATCTCCATAGATGGCAGCTCCATAAGGTCTGTGGAAAATCTCCTCCAGTGTTTCACCACCCTCACTGTACAAAAGAAAAAAGGTTGGTTTTCTTTATGCTTGAATGGAATTTCTTGTATTTTAATTTGTGCCCATTTCCTCTCATCCTGTCACTGCATACTACCAAGGAGGATCTGTTTTTTCTCCTTTGCACCCTCCTGCAGGTATCACGTCATACCCGCCCTGAGTCTTCTCTTCTCCATCTCCAGGCTGAACAGTCCCAGCTCTCTCAGTCTCCCCTTGTTTGTCAGATGTTCCGCTCCCTTCATCATCTTCACGGCCCTTTACTGGACTCACTCTGCTATGTCCATATCTCCTTTGTACTGGGGAGCCCAGAACTGGACCCAGCACTCCAGATGTGTCTTGCCAGTGCCGAGTAGAGAGGAAGGATCACCTCCCTTGATCTGCTAGCAGTGCTCTGCCTAATGCAGCCTGGGATGACATTGGTGGTCTTTGCCACAAGGGCACACTGCTGGCTCACAGTCATCTTCACAGCATCTTGTCCACCAGAACTCCCAGGGCCTTCTCTGAAAAGCTGCTTTCCAGCCGGTCAGCCACCCAGCACATGCTGGTGTCTGTGGTTATTATGCAATGCATATATATATATATATCAACAAGAATATGATCAATATGAGGCTAACAGGCCTTTAGTTCCCCAGATCCTCCTTCCTGCCCTTCTTGAAGACAGGGGTGATGTCTGCTTTCTTCCAGTTCTCTAGAAACTCCCCCAGTCACCCTGACTTTTCAAAAATTATTGACAGTGTGCTTGCAATGACACTAGCCAGTCCCCTCAGCACTTACAGCAGCATCCCATCACGGCCCGTGAACCTTCATATGTCCAGTTTGTTTATATATTCCCTAACCTGCTCCTTCTCCACCAAGGGTAAGTCTGCCTTCCCCTAGACTTTCCCACTGGTTTCAAGGACCTGGGATTGGTGAAGGCCATTCTTATCAGCAAAGACTGAGGCAAAAATAGCATTCATCACCTTAGCCTTCTCCTTAGTCTTTGTGACCATGTCCCCATTCCCATTCAGCAGCAGGCCCACATTCTCTAGAACCTTTCCACAGAATTTTCAGTAGAACTTCATTTTAAAAAAATATTTAATTCCATATTTACATATTTATTCATGAAATTAAATCTGCTATTCTCTTTGCAAAACTATTGACTGCATGAATAAAGTTCTCCCAATTTCTACCAAGATTTTCCTGCTAGAGAAGAATATAACTTGCAGACAGATTTTGACATACTTCTTCATAATGAACTCAGCAGGACCTGAAGTTTCCGTAAGTATGGACTGTAAGGTTTGACCCTCATTTCTTAATACCTGACCTGTTTCATTAAACATTCTTAGTTGTCTGTATTTTAAATCATTACTTGAGTTTACCTCTTAAAGTGATAACTTTCACTGCTTCAGGCTACTTTACCATTTTAAACGTATAAAAAGCAATGCTTTTTCTGCTTTAGTTGGTGGTTCTAATTCAGCAGAGCACTTTATCACATATTTATATTTTATCAAGTCAATTTGTGCATAAGATACTTTCCTTTAAATGGAATTTAGCAGGGGTTTACACTTTGTGCACAAGTTCAAAACTTTCCTGAACAAGAGTGAATTCAGGCTTCTGGGTTTTTTATAGACCAGATTAAAAACAGAGCAATCACGTTTACAAAAAGAAGACTGAAATAATGTGTTTTTATTCAATCATTTGGTTTCATCTATTTTAATATAAGCTATGTAGCCAATGCTCACATTTTATTGTTTTGAATGACTGCCAACATTTCCTTTTTTTAAATGATCTCCCCTCAGACTGCAGTTCAGACTTGCTTAACTGCATGAACACATGCTTAAGCAAATGAATAATTCTGCTGTCACTTACTGTTACACATGCAACTTTTTGTAACAGTTAGGAAGTTGTATCATGTTCATCATATTTTCTAAACAGTTTCTAAACAGCAAGTCTAAAAATTGGCTTAGAGTGCTACAGGACTATCTTGAGAAACAAGAAAAACATGCATTACCAGACTTCTACAGAAGACCAGGCTCACAGTACTTTCCGTTCCTCTTAAAAAGCAGTGCTAAATTGAATACCAAAACAATCTTGGAAGAAAACATGAATCACATGTAACTTCTCTTGATTGTATTTGGGGAAAAATTAAAGTCCCAGATAATTCAAGTAAAAGCATTACATAAATATTATTCCTAATTAGATATAAAGGAAATATGTTTTTTCCTTTAATGAAAAGCAGTTAATTAGTAGCTTCTTAATAATATATCAGAGATGAAAATAAATTAAGACACTCTGAATTCAGTCATTTGAAGCATTCCCATTCTCAAACATTGAACTATCTCCAGTGAAGCTATCTGAAGAGTCGAATTAACACAGAGGTACTATAAGGATTATAGCTTTTAATTGGAGGACTCAAGGTAGACACCTATATCACCTTATACCTGAGCTTCTCTCACTGTATCAAGGTAAGGAGACAGCTTTCCTATCCTAGGTGCTAATGAATCATCCCTTCCTCCTCATGCCCAACACTGACTTTTGTTTCAAAGCTTTTGTTTGCGATTTAGAGAAGGCAATTTGGTTCTTTTTCAAAATGGCTAGAAAACACTCTGCTTTGCAACGACAACTGATGCTTTCTTTTTTTTTAAAGGGCAAACACAAGTGTTGTAAAAACGACAAATAAAAATTAATACCAAGAGCTATCACTTGGCTTATTTTAAGAAGAGTGTTAACAGACAAAAACTATTCTTAGCTGATCTGTGTTCATAAAGAGTTGTAAACACAATTGGGACATGCAGATCTAGGAAGGGCATACTAATCCACCATAAAGATCAACCAAATCAATTGTTACTTTCCAGGGCTTAATGGAAAGCTTAAGCTCAAAAACATTCACTCTAGTACTTGTGTTTCTACAACACAGCACTGAGTCATGACGATGCAAGTTGAACCAAACACCATGCTTCCAGAAGTACGCAGTAATCTCTTGAAGTGTAAACTGCAAGCATAAGCGGGATCCAACACAAGATCACATCTCAGTAGGACACATCATAACAAAGGGCTGAAGGCTGAAAGGTTGAGGAGACTGTAGACTTACTTCACTTATCAAGCACTGATAATTTTTACCAGTCACTACATACCCTGTTTAATTCTGAAAAAGCTGAGAGTTCATACAGCGAATCTCTTATTCTGCAAAGTTTCATACATACTGCGGGGGTTAAAACAGAAAGAACACCCAAATTCCACACAACCAACATAGCAAATGTTAGGACAGTATTAAAAAGCAAAATAAAGCAAATAAGCAGCCCCCAAATTAATAAAAGTTATCACCTTCTGCCTAGCTATATATCTCCACCAGAGGAAAAGAACCTGATAAAACAAGTTGCACTGAAAGTCAACCAGCAAATCAACTGGGAAAGCAAGATCCAGAGCTGGGGCCTCCCTCCTTCAGGTGAAAAAACTCTGCCTCCAGCACCCCATGATTAAACCCCAAGGGAGGAGTACTTGGACAAGAGAGGACAGTGTTAGATCATACACCACACACTCTCCAAGTATAACTTTCACTTATCTAATCATAAACTAAAAAATTTTGCGTTACATATTTTCAAGTTGTATTTCTGTGCTAAATATTAGGACAACCCCTGTGTCCATCAGCACATGGAGTTACTGAGCTCTCACCTTGTTTCGAGAACCTGGGAAACACTCCACACATAAAATTCAGCTACAAACCCTTGAGGGCACTTAATTTCAGGAAGACTGACAGAAAATCCTTTTATAGTTATGCCACCTGCTAGCCTTTTCATGTGTTTTGCAAGCTGGGATTTCTTCAAGACTGATGAACAATGCTGAGAGAGCCTATAACTTGTCTAGATTGGGTACAGAGGTTATCGAGAACTTTTCTTAACAGCTTTGTCTTCAAAATATTTGTATCTTATTCCCACATGTGACAAATAAGGTAGCTTCAGGTCTTCTCCAGAAAGCAGTACAGAAGATTAGTACTACTTGAGAACACTTTTTTCTTTTCTTTCCCTCCCTACTGACTTCAGCTGAGCATAGAACAAAATACACACTGTTGAGTAGGTGAAGAAGTGTCTAGAACAAGATTTTCATTATGATAAATATTCATTAGACTATTTAAATCGATTGCCTTTATCTTTCAAAGTTACATGGAATTTTTCACCTGTATTAGAAAAGAACAAGCTGGTTTTCAGAAGCAGATGAGCCAAACTATTAGCATGATAATCAGATCACAGTAACAGGTAATTGTTTTGGGTAAGCCAAGATTGCAGCCTCTCCTACTTGTTTGGACAATATCAGAATGTTGCTGATCAACAAGTAGAAAAGTATGCATTGGCTGGCTTTCTAGATTAATTTGCAGGCTCCATAGCTTCTTGTTTTAAATGTGGTCTGACTGACTCTCTTCTTAGATGACTGTATAGGCCGTTTCCTTCTCCTGTATCAGGACAATATCCCAGCAGGCATTACTTACATATTCACAGTTCGGTTTATTTTATTGTGATAATTTTCTATCCTTTCTGAAATGAATTAATTACAGAATTGTTTTAAATTCTCCCTTTTATATTTCCCCCCCTCCATCCTCCTCTCCCATTCAGTACTTTTTTCACAGCACAGTTCTCTTCCTCATCATTCTTCTACTTGCGAATTTCCATCCCGGGAACTTTTTCTTCCCATGCCTGCACATTCTCTAAGGCTCTACCTTCACCTGTGCTGCTCATGTTCAGCAGTGGACATCTTTTCCAAGTGATGTTTTTAATGACTATTTAATACTGGAATTTAATAACGTCCAACTTCATTTTTTCATTATCAGCTTTTTGTAGGTATCTGGGAATCTTTGACATTTAGAGTTTGGACATGCTTGCAATTATCTAAAAAACAGCATGGCTTCATCATTTTTAAGATGACAAATCCAACCTAGGCCAGGTTTGAAAAAGAGTGTACCAATGTTTTCAGGAAATGGACTAAGAAAGCAATTTAACTTGAAGGTTTGGAAAACATCAGGTTATGAGGGTTGGAGAAGGGGTTTCTGCAACACAATCCAGAATTTTGGTTCAATCCTTGAGTAAAGCAAGGCATGTCCATAAAACAAAAGGTATTTATTGTGAAAGTAATAAACCAAATAGATGCCCTAATGTGTGTAAACATCTTTGAATGCAGCCTGCATTGAAACACACATTCCCAGGACCCCAAGCTAGCTTTAAATTTATGTAAGGTAAAATTAGGTACCAACAACGAGCATGCACAGCAGTCTAGTGCTCTATGGAGCCTGGCTCACCTTACTTTGCTTCTGCTGCTTAACTGGTTCAGATATATCTGGTCATCTGCAGCATAAGCCTGATGTGGGATGACACCAGCCACAGTGCACACAGGTTACATAAAAGAATTGACAGTAAAGACAATAACTGTATCAGCTGTAAAATTTACACCCAAATTAGTATTTAAAACTGAATGAAATGACCTTGTGAACCAATTGTTACATACTAGATCCTTAATGTGGTCAGCAAGCCTAAACTCCTAGACTACTAAAGGGGTTTGGTTTTCTTCATGTTTTTTGTGTACTCTCACAGTACTACCAGTCTGGCTACCTCCCATACAAACACACACTGATGAATCTTCTGATGTGTATTTTTTTAATGACATTTTTTTTCCCCTTGCCTAACTTCTATCTACCTCTCAGGGACCATCATCATCCCATCTGGAACAGCAGCAAAGTAATGCAACAGCCATCACACACAAATTAAATGTGCTTTAACACTGGGTATTACTATGAATATAAGCAACACTCACTAAAAATTTTTTGCCATCTAACCTAGCTGGAAAAAACCTAATGTAGTCAACTCTGTTGCACAGTTAGATTCTGTGTAGTTTCTTCATGAACGCCTTCTTTGCCAGAGCATAGGGTATACAGAAAAGACATACGCAATGTTTAAAGGCAATCTCTAAAGGTCCCTTCCAACCCAAACCATTCTATGATTCTATGACATTGTAAGCACTGTTACCACTGCTGTATAGAAATGTCCCAGCCTTGTGAACTGCTGGCGAGAGTGAAAGTATACTGGGGAGAACCACTGCACCCTGCTCCTATGTCCTTTCCTAGGTCACCATCAGAAACAGGAGACCAGATTCAACGAGCCTCGCGTCTGACTCAGTGCAGCCATTTTTATGTGGACTAAATGAGCACATACATTTCTTCAAACCCTGATATCCATGAATCACTTAAAGATGCTGATGTAACAGCAAGAGGGTGTGCCTGGAATTATTAAAAGGGAACCAAATGACAAGAAGAACAAAGACAGGTGAAACTGCTACAACTCCATTTAGACAACTGCTAAGAAATACACAGCTCATGAGACTTCTTCCACTAGAAAAGACATAAAGAATCCAAGCACACAATTAAAGCTGCTGCTTTACAAGCCTGCCATTGAGCAGAAGGGTAACTGAAAGGTTAAGACAGGAAAATGAAATCAATTTGTCCACCTCGAAGACAAGCAAACAGGTTGCCCAAGTTATCTGCCTGGCAACAAATGGGTAGAGGAAAAAAAGAAAAAGTCAAGATGCCATTTGAAAACCATAGAAGTCGTCATACCGGCAGCCTCTCTCTTGCTCTCTCCTTTGATAACTCTTTCAGCTGAAACAGCTATTACATCTTAAAATCCCAAATTTCTCTTGATCATTGTTGCAGAGGAAGTGAGAAGAATTTTTGTATAGAAAAAAGGATTAATTTTAGAAGATAACTCAATGAACAATGTTTATGCATTTTTGAAAGAAAAAAAATCTAGACATGCTAGGATATTAGACTGCATTAAATTGACAGAGGCAGTTTTTACTTAAGAATTCAAGATGGCATGCGGATGAGCCAGCAACCCACACACAAGAGACAAAGCTAATGATTTTTGTTGGATGCATAGCAGACCTTTCAATAGGCTACTTTCAGAGGAAGACATCTTTTTCCTTACACGATTCCTGGCTAAAGAGGTTTTTGAATAAATGAGTTTCAAAATTAATAAACCAACAGACACACGTGCTTGAGCGTTAGCCTGTTCATGCTCACCAGCTAACTCTGGCAAATATCACTTTTCTAAAAAACGTAGTCTTTCTACAAATGGAGAGAGTAATCCAGTAAGGAGATGAACTGTCATAATGTATTGAAAATTAAGAGTTTGGAAACAAATTTTGCTGAATTTCATAAATATTTTGGTAGGTTTGTTTTCTTTCTTCATTAAGTAATGCTTAAAGACAGGTATAGACAAGCTAGAGTTTCTGTTACACAACAGCAAGCTCCCATGATAAACTTGATTACAATAATCCTTTCAGCAGTGAACTTCCTCCTCAGCTTTTTTTTTTCTTTCAGATAAAAGCTTCACCCTTGCTTCTTTCCATTCTACACTACTTTCTATCCTGAACTAGTACTGCAGGCACCTGTTAATATGCACAAAAAATACAGAGTTAGACAGAAAAAAAAATCCCACAAAGACACCCACCCCCAACAAAAATAAGATTACAAGGTATCTCAAAACACCAGCAGACCAAAGCAGGAATCACTGCTTGTTTTGGAAAGTAAAAGCAGCATAGCTGATTAGCAGAATTTGTATGGCTAGAATTTTATACCTCTTAGAAGATTTTTTTTAAATAAACAAGAATGACTGGCTTCTGTCTTAATTTGAATTCTTTAAATAGTTACCACTTAAAAAAAAATAAAAATCATATGGCAATTAAGCTCATTCAAGTTTTAGTCAGGAAAAGAAGGTCTTGCACATCAGACCTTGAATGTTTTGAGAAAAGGACCTCAGCAAACAGAAGAACGTGTCTAAAAGCCAGTCTGGTGGATACACTTTCCAGGGAAGCAGAAAGCCATTGTCGTTCCAGTCTGAACACTCTAGGAGAAAACAGAGCAAACAATTTGACCTGCATCCATGAGTTTATTAATAGATTTAATCAGGAATTAGTCTGTTTGAATCAGACCCAAACCAAAATATAAATATGCAATCCACCAAAACCTGGAGTGCGAGACAATCCAAATGGCTGCAGTTTCCTATAAGCTGCGTAGTGACTTGAAGACATGGGTATTAGCCAGTAGCAGATCATTAAGTGATATGAAATCCTTTTGAAAAGCCAGTGTCAAAAAAAAAGAAAAGAAATATGGGGCTAACTTTACAGGATTTAGGAAATCTTCAGGTTTCCTCATGATGGTGCCACAAACCCACCCAGTTGCCTCAGGCAGCTCTCTTTGTCCCAGTTTTCCACCTTGTGATAGAGCAGCACATCACCATCCCTGAGAGCCCAGCCCTGGATGAGCAGCCACAAGGCAGCTGAAGGCACCGTCGGGTGATGAGGGGGAATGACCAGCATCAAAAGAAGAGAAAGAACCAAATATTCTGCAACTCTGCTGGCTTCACATGGCACGCACTAATGCAGGCTTAAACTCCCACATTAAATGAAGAAAAGGAAAAGATCTACAGAGCAGCTCACTACTTTCTGCATGCTAAACTAAGACGCTATCTTAGTTTAGAAACAACATGAGATGAAATGATTAATGACTACACCCTAGCACACTTATGCGTCAGTCTCAGCTAAAAGCAAATTCATTCCAGTAATTCCTAAATTCCATATGCTTAACTTTAAAACCTTAATCGCTATTCAAAGACATGAAAAGATAGTACTAGCTTAATCTATTCACAAATCCAAGACCTGTGCTTACTTTTAGGGCCAAAAGAGAACTGAAGGCTGTTTAGAAATATTACGGGTAAAGTGCAAAAACCCTTCAGATGCTGTTTCTGCCATTCCAGGATGGCTTCCCTATAACCTAGAATTGATTTACTCTTAGGTGGCTTTTCATGTGTCTCCTCTTGCCACATTTCTAGGCCAGACTTCTTGCAAGAATTCCTTCTTCCTCCTCCTTGCATTGGTATCATCACTACTACTCAACAGAAAGAAATTTTACATTGTGAGTTTTTAAACAAGCATTCCTTTAGTTCCTCCACCAAAACAAACCAAAGGATCACCAGAAAACTACAAGCATGCAAAACCTTTTTTCAAAAAGCAAAGTTTTTGCTTAAGAAAACTGTGTAGTTTTCATTGCCGAGGTTTCTTTGCATAGGCTATAGATACCCCTTTTAAGCAGTGATTTTGCATACTTTCACCATTTAATCATTCATCAACATTTTTCAAGTTGGATAAGAAACATGCCCAGATTCTTAAAGGCTTGAACTATGACTTAAAAAAAAGTTCTTGTGAGATCACTAGTTAATGAAAAATGAAGTTTTACAATCTTAAAAGTCTCCCCAGAACACAAACCCCACAAACTGAAACCCCAACTGAAATCCCAGAACAAAAAAAAAAAAGTGGCTGTACCACATCAATCCAAAAAAAGATCTATTTAGCCTTGCATCCATCAGTGAGCAAGACAGATATGTAGGGAAGAATTTATGAACCAAGCAAGCCACAACACTATCAAATGTCTGTCCAGCTTCACACCATTTGTGGCTGAGTCAGCAGTGACATCTCTGCATTTTTTAGTTCTAGATCCCTTTTCCTTCATAGCTTTTGTCCAGTCATTATCTGGCCCTTTTAACATCCAGAACATCCTAACACAAGGAGTTTTACCCACAAAATGTATAAAACTGCATTTCCTGCTGTTTGATTCTGAACCTGCAAAGGAGCAACCTTTTCTGACGCCTCCCAATCCTTGTCTTGGAAGAATCATGAAATGGTTTGGGTTGGAAGGGACCTTAAAGATCATCTAGTTCCAAGCCCCCTACCATGGGCAGGGACCCCTTCCACTAGACCAGGTTGCTCAAAGTCCCATCCAACCTGGCCTTGAACGCTCCCAGGGATGGGGCATCCACTACCTCTCTGGGCAACCTGTTCCAGTGCCTCACCACTCTCACAGTAAAGAATTTCTTCCTTATGTCCAATCTAAACCTACGCTCTTTCACTCTAAAACTGTTGCCCCTTGTCCTGTCACTACAGGAGCTGGTAAAAAGTCTTTCTCCATCTTTTTATAAGCCCCCTTTAAGCACTGAAAGGCTGCAGTAAGATCTCTCTGGAGCCTTCTCTTCTCTAGGCTGAACAACCCCAACTCTCTCAGCCTGTCTTCATAGGAGAGGTGCTCCAGCCCTCTGATCATCTTTGTGGCCCTCCTCTGGACTCGCTCCAACAGGTCCATGTCTTTCTTACATTGGGGGCCTCAGAGCCAATTGCAGTACTCCAGGTGGGGTCTCACGAGAGCACAGAAGAGGGGCAGAATCACCTCTCTCGACTTGCTGACCACGCTTCTTTTGATGCAGCCCAGGATGTGATTGGCTTTCTGGGCTGTGAGTGCATACAGCTGGCTCACTCAGTTTTTCATCCACCAATACCCAATATCCCCAAGTCCTTCTCCTCAGGGCTGCTCTCAATCCACTCATTGCCCAGCCTGTATTTGTGCTTGGGATTGCTGTGACCCATGTGCAGGACCTTGCACTTGGCCTTGTTGAACTTAATGAGGTTCACACAGGCCTACCTCTGAAGCCTGTCAAGGTCCTTTCTGGATGGCATCCCTTCCCTCCAGTGTGTCGACCGCACCACACAGCTTGGTGTCATTGACAAACTTGCTGAGGGTGCACTCAATCCCACTGTCCATGTTGCCGACAAAGACATCACTGGGACAACGGCACTTGTCCCAATACCAACCCCTGAGGAATGCCACTTGTCACTGGTCTCCACTTGGACATTGAGACACTGACCACAACTCTTTGACCATCCAGCCAATTCCTTATCCACTGCATGGTCCATCCGTCAAATCCATGTCTCTCCAACTTAGAGACAATGATGTCATGTGGGACAGTGTCAAATGCTTTGCACAAGTCCAGGTAGATGATGTCTGTTGCTCTTCCCTTATCCACCAATGCTGTAACCCTGTTGTAGAAGGCCACTGAATTTGTCAGGCACAATGTGCTCTTAGTGAAGCCATGTTGGCTCCTTTGAACAGCTGCCTCCTAAACATGTTCTACAAACTATCGCCACATCTTCCTCTTAGTCACCTCTTCTTTAGGTTGAAAGGTAAGTAGATATTATTAATTGTTTCTTGTAGGAAAATTGTCCCTACATTTGATCATCTTTGCTGTGACTCTCTGTACCTCTTAGTTCTTCTGCAACTTTGAGAAGAGGGAGGGTAAGAAAAGCAAAAAAAACAACCAGAATTGCTTATAGTATTTAAGATATGGGTGCATAATAGATTTATACATTAACATAAAGTTGCTTTGATCTCCATTCCTTTATTAGAAGTTATTAGAAAATAATTCCAATGTAGCTGGGCTACAACAACTGCATGTTTGAAAATAGCATCATGAAGGGATTACAGAAACATGTATAATTAACATCACACAGATATTTAAACTAAGGCTGGTACATGAACATAACAGCATTGATAACATCAGCTTTCAGAGAATGCTACACATTGTATCCTTTAAAAATAAAATCACTTCCTACTTAACAAATATAATAGCATGGACAAATCTGTTGACTGACATGTACTTTGTGGGTATGCTTGGACACAAAACAGACATTGGGGGGGAAAAAAGTGTATCTGTGTGCTTTAATAGTAGCTCATGGGTCAATGAATGACTATCTTTTTTTAAACCAAAAACTAACCTGTAATGCTTACCCACTGTAATGATGCCATACAAAAACCGCAAAACTTGCATTGTATCTGTCTTAAGGTCTTCTCCTTTCCACTCAATTTTTCTCTACTTAATACTATTTTCTTCAAATAGACCAAGATTTTTTTTTTTTTTAAGTCAACTGTTGGACGGGAAGAAAATTTGAGAAATTTCAGGCTGTATTTGCTCCATCTGAATTCTCATAACCGTGAAGCTCAGAGATTATATACTTCAGAAGATGCAGAATGGGGAAGGTTTGCCACTTTTTTTTCCTCCACCCACCCCCGCCATCTGATCCAGAGGGTAGCATTTTTTTAAGACTTGTTCCAGACTGATCATAACATAGGATTAAGAATTCTATCAAGAAAGAAGAGAATAAAAGTGAAAAAATGAGACTGAATAGATTGATGAAGACTAAGCAATTTGTAGGTATACTTTTGTTTACACTGAGATTTTTTGTTTAAAATTATCATTCTTCTTTAAAAATGACTTCTGCAAGTACAGGTAGTCTTGCATCAATGACATGTATTTTACTTTTTCCTACAAGGGTTACTCATAAAAAATGGTCAGCAGATGGTTTTAAAAACCATCTTCAGACTAGAAAATGATTTGACGTACCAGCATTCAAAACAGTAATGTCAGTTTAGAGAACGCATTGTTGTCACCTACCCAATCAGCTATGCCAAAGCAGTCACCAAATGGTATAAATCATTTCCACAGTAAGAATCTCATGCAATATTCAGAATACAAAAGTATACAGAGGAATTTCACTCCTCCTTAGACAGTGGGACAAAAACCATAAAGCCGTAGAACAGTGATTCACTTCATCTGCCCCTCCTAGAAGAGTACTATAATTAGGAGACTAAATCCACACCCACAACTACAGGAACAGGAGGACTTAAGAAATACTGTCAAGTTTATAAACTTTTATTCACATACCCAAACTCTGTAATGAAGCAAATGCTAATCCTTCTGCTTTTAAGTTGATGAAATTATAGTACCATAAATAGCATCTCTGATATAAAACAATCACAAAGAATGAAATAACATTTGCTGTATACAAGCACTCAGCCACATTGCATCCAATTTAGGGTACGAATCAAGGAATGATACCAGCAAACCTGAGGGAGGCATTAGCCTGAAGAGCAGGTCAAACACCTGTACTTTTAGCAATGCTAAAAACAGTCATCATAAAGTTTCAAAGGATCTTCAGTGGTCAATATTACAGCTTCATATAAGCTTAGAGTTTACCCAGAGTACCTAGCCCCCGGCTCTACGCTTGGAGAAAGGCAAGTATGAGCAGCGTGCTCTACAGCCATTCCTAAGTAACGTTGTCCTCACAGACATCATGCTCTTCCCTGAGCACCCTATGGTTTAAGTACAGACCTCACTCGTTCCGGTGTTGCAATAAAGTTCACTGCTCATTTATTTTATTGTGTGAGAAGATTCATTTTTTCTGTATTCGAAAGAATGATGAAAAAGTACTTCGGCTTTGTTCTCAGTGTAAGGTGGGAAGAATTACCACTGTGCATGAAAGCAGCATGCAAACTCTATGAGCTTGCCCAGCCCTCCAGGAAAAGAGCTGAGTGTAGGCAAGAAGAGAGAAGCATCAATACTGTAATAACAGTCCCTCTGCTAATCTCTGTCTATCCTTCTTCAGTATCTACATTTAAGTTATCTAATGACAATGCTCTCAGTTAGTGAGAGAGGTAGCTACTTTTCAAAGCCTCCCAAGGAAGATCCTATCTATCTAAGTTTAGGCACTTCAAACACAGTAAAATATTTTGTCAATTTGTACTATGCTCCTGACTGCAGGAAACAAAAAAAAATCAGAAGCAGCTCAAGGTATCTAACAAGAAAATGCAAAAAAGTGTTTCCATTGTGAATAAGCCGAGCAATACACTTCGATACAGAAGTGACAGACAGTTTCCACGTGTTATTCAGTACTGTAAATTCAAAGAACTAGTTTTTAAGAAACCTGTAATACTGATGCTACTTCTGGTCAGAACATAGCCAAATTACTCAACAAATCCTAGCAGCATAAATTACATGAACACGCTCACACTTTATAGCAAGCGGGCAGACATGATTAGAAATTAATGAGGATTGAATGGCAAATTACTTCTAAAATTGAGCCATTAGCCTCGAAAGCTGAAGACTACAACCAAGTCCTAGTTCTGGTTGTATATACCAAGTAATTGTCAAAATATTGAGCAATCATCTTTTCTTAATCCATGATAAACCCTCCAATGTTATGTTTTCCTCTAGGCTACTTGACAGTTGTTCTGCCCCCAACATTCACAGGGAAATCAAAATCAGAAGGCATCTTAAACCACTTAAACTTGTCAGCTAAATTTACAAAACAAAATGGCTTTTACTATGCTTGAACAATGCTGAATTGATTCAAGTGCATTTTTGTGGCACATCCCCATTTAATTTAAACCAGTTTTTACCGAACAACTGAGTTGTTAGATGGTCACAAGGCACAAAATGTCTATAGAGCGCGAGTATTAATAACTGCACTCCAACTGTCATGTTGCCTGTAATGAAGAGAATCAGAAAGAGGGGCTGAATCTGAGGTTCGGTATCTGAGGTATGGTAACCTTCTTGCCATGGTAAAACTCAGCAACATTTAACCATATTGTAACATAAATTATTAACATTACATCATCATTTTGAACTTGGAAGACAAGTCCCGCACTGGGTAGTACTGCACCAGGATACAAGTCCCGACTTTAAATCTTGTTCTCAAATAGGATAGTAAATGATACAAAAATGTGTAGCTCCTAGATATGAAAGCACATGCTTTAGACCTCTCCAAATACAGTCCTAGCAGGTCACTACACTCCCAGACAGGTCTGTCATACCCCTCTTTTTATTGTGGGATAATGGGATAAAGGGAAAACCACAAATAAAAGATCCCCCTTTTGAAGCAGAGGGGAGATTTGACTGCATAGTGCTCCGGGACAATCTCCTGGATAAAAAGAGGCAAGAAACAGCACTACAGATATTCTGCAATGAAACAAGAGGTAAAGGCGACTTAGCCATAAGCAGCAGGGAAACTAAAAAAAACAAAATCCAAACCCTCGAATTTCAATGCCACAGGTAAATGGGTAAGTCATGAAACAAACATAAAGAAAAAGCAAGATTGTTCTATAACTGAAAAAAAAAAATACAAATCCACCTCGTTAAAATCATATGTAAGGAAGAGAAGAATTATGTCTGCAAAAAAGCAAACCAGTATCTGATAAAACTGAGTATTTTACAAAGGAGAGGCCCAGAGAGTTTACACACAAGAAACTTCAAGGAAATAACTGAAGAGCTCTCTGAAACACAAATGTTGGGTTTTAAATAATCTTAAGAAATTCTAAACATCAAAGGACTCTCCAAATTAATATGCAGTATTTAAAAAAATGTAAAAGGGGAAATTCAGGAACTCTAGAATGATTAGCCTGGCACAGATCCTGAACAAAATAATACAATGGTAATGGGAAAAACAGAAGCTAAATATATCCCATCAGTCAAGCAACCTTCAGGTCAGGAGAGGAGAGAGCCAACTGAAACTCCAGCTCCCACAAGGAGCTGCTCTGAAAAACCTTTTTCATTCTTTACGGGATAGCTAAAGGGGACCCAAATCAAAATTACCACAAAGTCTCACTAGAAGACTGTAACTCATAATTGTACTCAAAATTCAAGAGCTGCTCTGCTGGAAAGCAAAGCGTGCAGAACAAAGGAGCAAAACAGAAGCATCCTTGATAGCAGAGGAGTATCTTGACAAATTCATTTCAGAAATCGGATCTCTCGCATCCTCAGCAGAAGTGAGATTTGATCGAAGCTGACACAGAAAGATGGGTGGCAGAAGGATTAGTGGCAGAGAAACACAGATACAAAAGTGCTGCCAAGAATAAAATCAAGCAAAATTAAAAAAAAAAATTAAAGAAAGAAACAGAAGAGAAGAACAAAAAGAAAATACAAGCTATAGAATACTGTAAAAGAAGAAACCAAAGAATTGGAAAGTCTCCAGACAGCATAGAGAAGAATGATCTCCTCTCAATGTTTAAAGCAAGCCTTTCATTCCTAAATAAAAGAGGAAAGAAATTTAATAATCCAAGCTAGGGAGGGTGTGTGTGTGAACGTATGCGTGCAAGGTATATACTCCTCCAACTCAAATCAACTCAAATAAAATAAATCCAAAGCATCATACAGAATAAAACATTCTGCACTGAAGTGGCACATTCTCAAAAGAGCTGAAGTTTTCCAGTCTACTTTATAAACACATTATGGTACCTACTTCAATACCTCTCACAGGCAAAGGAAAAGTAAGACCTTTAAGGAAAAGGATGAATTAGACCTTTTCTTAGGGCAGCAAATATTTCTTTTCAAACTCATCCTTTTCCCATCAAAGCCAACATCAGTTCATAATGAAGCACGAATTAAAATTCTTATTAAACTGAACACAATGGAGAGCTGCCCAGAGCTACTGGCCTAATCTGACACAGACAAAAATAGATATAATTTTAATGTAGAATGACAAGCTATTAAGCATGAAAGAAAAAAGACAACAAGGAGAAGAAAGAAACAAGAAGCCTTTCAGTTAGGTGGAAGAAAGGGGAGAAAAACCTGACATGTGCTTTTGTGTTTCATGATTCTTGTCCTCTTGTCCACAACACTGATTTCTGACAAGCACAGTATATTGCTGCCACTTTACCAGGATGCATTCAAGAATTTTCCACAAGCAAAGGTAAGGAAGATTCTAACATCCCACTCAGCTGGAAGTTCAGAAAGCATTTCTGTATCATGCAAAAAACTGGAGTAACACTAGGAGTTATTTAAGAATCAAGACATCTAGGGATGGAAATAGGTAAATTATATAGAACAGAATTCAAGCAGTGCTTCTGTTAAAATGGCTAAGATGGAGGTAGGATGTGTAAAAGAAAACAAAAAAATAACAATGTATACCAAGACAACCAAAAAGTAACCTGGATATTAATTTTCTCACATTGCAAGGTCAAAGCTCTCTAAGTACGTACATTTCTTGTTACGGGCAGCAATATTCAGTGGACTATTAAAAAAAAAACCAAACCAACCACCAAATAAAACCCACAGAGGAAGACAGAAAGGAATAGAATTCAACCGTAAAACAAAAAAGGAAGCATTTTTTAAATATAGATTCCTAGCCAGCAAGATATATCAACACTCTGTCAACACTGAAGCATTCAGTGGCCTTGTAAAAGACAGAAGGTTTCAGACAGACTTGGAATTGTGTAGCTACTTCCATCTAAGATTAAAAAGGAAAAAAAAAAAGAAGAAAAAAAGAGAAAGGCTTGTATAGAGAAGCCATTCTGTGACCACACTCCAGGGCAGAAGAAGTAGCAAGGATAATTCAGCAAATACCTGTTCCTTTTGTCTTCGAGGGCATGTTGGTGGACAATTCTGAGCAGAATTCATCTAACACCCACCAAACTCAACTTTCTCCTAGGCCCCCCATGCCACTGAGAAAAAGAGATTCTTAATAACTTTAGGAAGAAGAGTTATTTTGAAGTTGGAGGAGAGATTGAGAGAAGGGAATTTTGCTGAGGTCACACATTGGCCTCCTTGCCAAGTTCAGAAACTTGTGCATCTAAAAAGATGACCATTCCCAAAGCTCTTCAGAACAACAGGATCTGAAAGATATTTATGAGACTCACCTATCCTGTTTCACACAGCACATACTCCAAAGTGACGTGTTTGTTATCTTCAATGCTTTAGTAAATCATGTTGCCCAACAGCCATGGGAGTGACGTGCTTACCTATATATACACGTACATTTAAGTTCACATGTGTGCATGTTAAGAACTTGAGAACCAAAACCAAAAATTATTTTTGGACATTAAAAAAAAAAATCAACCTACAATGCATTAAGGGTAAAATATGCCAAAAAGTAATAAGTTTTCTAAAAAGTAATGAAAGCTAAAGGTAAACTTGAGACAGCAAAGCAGAACCAACTTTAAAGCACAAACAAAATAATTACATAAAAATCAGGTGTACAGTCCCGAGTCAAAAACGTAAGAAAAAGCAGATCTAAGGCAAGGACAAGTTGTTGCTACCTCAAGAGAAAAGGGATGCTTTAATCAATTTTGTATGAGGATAAAGATAAATCCCTGAAAACAAAATAGAGGATGCGTATCTTCAGGATGTATCCCTACTTCAAGCAGAAATGGAAGAGGGAATTTGCGTGTAGCTCCACTGCAGGACAGATACTATCAATAAAAAGAAAACAAGCTGAAAGCAAATTAGCCATGGAACTTTATATATACTACTACTAATTTACAAATTCATTTTAACTCCTATACTAGTGGGCTTTCAAAGAAATAGACATCCTGTGCATTCAGAAGGAAACAAAGATGACTTCCACCTAAAAGAAAAGATGACTGCGCTCATCAAAGATGTATTGGCTACTGGCACAAGCCTCAAGATCAGCAGGGATTTACTGTAGTTACACAAATTGCAAATAGCAAGAAAAAACCCTTCATCTCCTGCATAGAACAAAACCCAAAACTTTAGTATCTTACTCTTTTTTTGATGCATAAAAAAAGGTTTTAATCAGATGGAGTAAGAATACTTGGTTTAGAAAAAGGAGATTTTGCAGAGTAAGATGAAAACTTGCTTTTCTTCTCTTGTATTGGGAACTTAGAACTTCTGAACTAACAACTAAGCAGAAGCATCCTGCTACAGCTGCTGTTTGCCCTGTGAGTCCTCTGATTGTGCATTTAGGTAAAACCCATTTACCAAAGGCTAACTTCTAACACACACATGACTAAAAGAGGAAGGGATAAATAGAATGACTAATCAAGTGAAGGCTTATTAAAGAGACTTGGAGCAATGGAAAGATAAACACATATGGAAGATAAACAACTCATTTTATGCAAAGATCTTCTTTATAAAGTACTTTTCTCCTTCATAAAATATTTGTGAGGTAGTACTTATCTCCAAATAGGACCTGACACGTGTCTAACAGTTATGCATCGTGATAAAGATGACACGGAGAAGTGGAAGCTCCTTTTCTCTTTATTTATGAGGCAGTCACGCCCAGAGCTCCCAGACTTCTGGACACAGGTGTCCAGATACAATAACCTTTGTGGCAGGTATTTTAAATAAAGTTCAGTTTGGGCAGAATGAAGAACTATGCCCTTCTTATTAGCTGTTCCATTACTAAAATATGAAGGACTTATCTGCCACCTACACTGAAAATACAAAACAGAATACAAGGCATACTATACCATTTGAATCATAGCATAACTTGAGGTTGGAAGGGCCCTCTGGAGATCACAGAGTCCAACGCCTCTGCTCAAAGGAGGGTCAACTACACCAAGTTGCTCAGGATTGCGTCCAGTCAGGTTTTTTGCATCTCCAAAGATGCGGACTCCACAGTGGTTCAGGGCCACCTGTTCCAGCATTCAATCACTCTTACGGTAAAAAAAAATTATGTTTAAATGGAATTTCCCGTATTTCAGTTCATGCCCGTTGACTCCTGTCCTTCCACCGCGCACCACCAAGAAGAGAGCCTGACTCCATCTCCACTTCTTCCTGTCAGGTGTTTATACACATTACTGAAATCTCCCCTCAGCCTTCTCTTCTCAGTGATAAAAATCCCAGCTCTCTCAGCCTCTCCTTGTATGATAGATGCTGCAGTCAGCTCTAATTGCTAAACTGTATGCAGAACAGGGAAAATTTGTCAGTGATATGGACTCCATTCCTGTATTACACAGCACAGAGGTTCATCAGCTGGAAAGCCTGAGACTAGTCACATTCCTTGCATACGAAATGTTACTACTAAATGACAAGGCATAAAAAAAAAAAAATTGTGCATGTACACATACACACACCACTACATAGAAAGAGAGAAAGAAGATGTGACTCACGTTGTAATAATTGTTGCATTTATTTTTTTCTAAAGCTATAACAACTTCAACCTTGTACAAATTCAGTATATTTTGGGTATCTGGGAAATTGTTACTGAAAAAACCCAAAACTTTAAGCCACTGAGAATGTTTTTATATAAGATAAGCCTTATCCAGTTAGGCTTCCTCTGTACTTAATTGATAAAATGATACTTAGTATGACTTCAAATCCCTCAAGCTACTGTGACATAACTACTTCTTGATTCAAATTTGGGCTGCAAGGAATTAGCACAGGACACAATTAAATGCGCTAAATATCTGTTCAAAATAAAAAAGAGACATATTGAATAGTCCTGTCAGTTATCAAGATTTTTTAACATGTTTGCAGCTTACGTTCACCAGACTTGAAGCACAACAAATAATGGCATTAGAGCATCTGACCTGCCTGGTTATTAACAGTCATAATCCCATAAAGGTTTTGAAGATAATTGTCTATGGAATATTATATACAGAACAGCAAGGAGAAAAGAACGAAGGCTGTATTTTCAGGATGGAGTATTACACAATCTGACTTTCTGCTCCAAGACAATAACCTCATCTTGAATTTCTCAAAACTCAGATGTCAACACTAGATACAGCAAGCTATTGGTAATCTCAGTGCTGCAATGAGCAGCAAGATCAGTTCTGAAACATAAGATGCAGGAAACTGCTAGTAAGGTTTTTGCAATTATCAGCCCAATGATGTAGCCAAAAATGTTAATACTAAATAAACCTGAGGATGCATTACTAAAGGAACATTGAAGGTAGAGTAGGGAGCAGATATTCCTAGAAAGAGGAAATCACAAGAATACTGGAGTGGATGGAAAACAAACTGTACAGTAAGCTTACAGAACTTTACCTATGTACCTCAATGAAAACAAAGTTAAGAGATGACTTGATTAGTATGTATATCTACTTACACTTTGGAAGTGAGGGGTGCAGGTGTCAGTATCACAGACAAGCAAGATAGAAGTCAAAAGTTAAACAAATTCAGCTTTTAGATCTGCATTTTCCTGTAAACTAAATAGCAGACCACACTAGATACAGAGTCATCATAAGCAATATTAAGACAAAAAAAATTGGATTTGTTTTTTTTTCCCCAGTTTGTAAAAAAAGGAAAATGCATATATGCTATATAAGTGTTTAAGACAGAGGGTGAAGTGGCTAGACTTCCTTATCTATATAAAAGTGGAACAAGATTATATCGACCAGATTGTGCCTTTCAAAATTGTTAAGTCCCGCTCCCACACCAGGACATGCTACAATCCATACTGGAAGTGTGCTTATGGAGGGACAGTAGAATAATCCAAACTGACAGCTCTGGGAGAAAGTAAGCTAATAGGGACTGATGGAATCACTTTCAGGATTGGCATCAGATCATCCTGCATGCCAGGAACAGCTCTATCCCAAAAGAAAGCAGCAGGATCCTCCAAGGCCAACTGTCATCTCCTCTCTGCAAACCAGATCTCCCACTCTGAGGCATGGTACAAATTTCACAGCTGCAATTCATACGAGAATTTTACCTGTGCGATTTGTAGGATTGGGAGAGGGGGCATTATTTTATTTAGTCAGTCCAGAATAGAAGTTCTGTGTAACCATTTTTGAGAGACAAAAACAACTCCAAAAGATGGAGGCAAAGAAGGACAGAGACACTGAGAATTAAAAGAGTTTTAAAAAAAAAAAAAAAGTTCACACACACATTTCAACCTAATGTATCTTTCCTATTAAGGAAAGATCTAAGGCCAAAAAAAGAAATCAAGAGGTCTTGTATTAAATTTATCTCCTGATTTTAAAAGTTGAGGTCATAGTTATTATTTATGCAGACAGGAAAGCAGGGGTTAAAAAAAAAAAAAAAAAAAAAAAGGCTACAGATTAGCTTCTGAAGAACTCAGGACCTGCTGAATATAAGCTACATATTGGAGAACGGTAACATTACTTGCATCATCACCACTGAGGGCTTGGGCTACAAACATCTTACAGCAGACCAAAACCTAGCTTTTCCTGTGAGCAGAATTACTGCTATGTGCTCTTAAAAGCTAAGATTTTATTTGCACGCTTCAAAAATCCATTATAAACTTATTTTCTGCAACAAAAACACCTGTGGGCAATCGTTAGCACAATACATAATAACCTTAAATATGGGAAATTTACATTTTACTCAAGACTGTCCATCACTATGCAGCTTCTAGAAGGGCCATAACCCCTTATGTAGATTTTAGGTTTGATATATTTCAACCAGTACAGCAAGAAAGAGAACAAGAGATAGCATCTAAACCATATTTTATGAATAGAATCTGGAATTACGAAAAAATTCAAGAGATGTTTTAAATAAGCACCAAAAAGGATAATATATTGCCCTTAGACATGAAGCCAAATCCTATTTCTGAGTGTTCCAAGAACAGTTCTGAATAACTTTTTCTCCACAAGTACTTATTGATTTCGTTTTAACCTAGGTAATCAGCTTAATAAGACTGGTTAAAGATTAAAGCACTCCGAGTCACGGAGTGCACTGTTTTCTGCACAGGCTCCAATAACGCAAAACATGAACCTACAATATAAGAATAGATTTAATCAACTTATTAGTACAGTGACCAAAGAAATTAAAAAGCCACAAGATTACTAGGTTTTGGTCGGGTTTTTTTAATCTTTCCCTTTAAGAAAAAAATTACCTCTACACAAAAGATCTTAAGGTCAAGTCCACATAATTTCATCTTCTCTGGAAAATGCTGAAAAACATTCAAATATGGAACATGACCTTCAACAACAAACCTGCATAAAGAAAAACAAAGACCAAATCAAATAGTATTTAGTATGTCAAATGCATATGTTTATTCTAAAATTAATATACAGATCAACTTCTGATTAGAAATAACATCAGTATTATACTGCCTAAGCAATTCTATCTGAAGTTACACAACCCTAAATGCTCCATAGGACAAAAACCAGTTCAATCATTTAACAGGCCTTTAAGTTCAAGCACAGATATGACTGACAAATTATAATATTATGGCAGTAAGCTTGCAATCAACACACTTACATGGAGTTTGTTCTGCACATTCTTCAGCTACTGCATTTCTGAAACTGCTTTAAGCCTCCTTCGAATGGTATGGGAATTTTTTTAATTCTAAAGCTTTAAGTAAATTTTACTTTTAAAACACACACTGTCTGCAGGAGGAGTTTGAGTCAGGTAATGTAGGGAGGAAAGTCACAGAATGATAAGCAGATACACATAACTGAAACCCCATTAAGTCTATATTTTTTTAAAGTATTATTTGGGTATGAATAGAAATTATTTTGTATACTAATAAATACAAAATATTTTTTTTCTTTTATTTGCACCCAAATAATGCATTTTTTATTAAAAACTGGCTTTGGTAAGTGGTTGACAGCATTATTTGGGATTTTTTTTGTTTTTTTCTTATATATATATATATATATATAAGATGGAACTCAACAACAGATACCAATAAGAAGCCACCACCACACCAAACCCCTGCTCTTATCTAGCATCTTAGCTGACATTCACACCAGGCAAAGCAAGCACTGAACAAGCATGGATCCTCACAAGGGAACAGACACTACTCTCATTCCAAATTAATGCATATTAGTGGTCTCCCATAGGACTAAGCTAGAACTGCCTTCCCGTCTCCTGTTCTCCAAAACAATTTTGTTAGAGTACATTAAACTTGAATTAGTTAATATTCCAAACAGAGAAGACCCTGTTCTTTAAACAATATTAGAGATTTGAAAACAATTTTCTCTTCTGCCAGCTGTGTTATCTGCACAGTATCTTTCTGATCTTGCTACACAGATTAGTAACTTCCGGGTCTATGACTCTGCAAGTCCCTCCCGGGTTCCTCCAGTGGTTGTAAGGCTGAGCTCTGCATCTGCTCTCAATGCGGGCAGTACCTAAAACACTTTGATCGCTTAGTTGGATCCAATCCCACAAGCTGAAACACTGAGTTCCTCATAAAGCACAGCAATCTGCCACTTTCATTCAAAATGCGTCTGGAGGAAAGAAAAAAAAAGAACAAAACCAAGGCAGAACAATGTCTTCATAGACAGAGCAGCCATTGTTGAGGAGGATTCACCTCCCTCCCGAGCCTATAGCAATTCACAAGCTCACCTTCCCTCTCCCAGTCCAGTGCCCTAATCACCACTTATTGAATGTTATGTAGTGTATATCTGTTGAAGTTGACTAAAATTCTATTTAAAGGCTAGTTACTGCAAAGTTTACAGTGACATCCTAATTTTTTTTAAAACATTAACTGAATTTTCAGTTTAATTAAAAAAATTGAATTCAAATGGGTATTAAAATGATAAATGCATTTCTTAATCAAAACTCCCTCTCAGTTAGAATTAACTCATCATTTTATAATGATTTCTGAAAAATAACAGCAATCTGAAAGAACACATTGCCCAACACTTTTTGTTCTGAAGCTCTGCATATTAGTCTCTTAAGTGAAGAGGTAAAAGTCGCTGCACAATCCTTTCTAATTAAATTGTGTGATGTACATTTTGCTAAGGAAATTTCAGTAGCTTTCCTCAACCAGTGTAAATAGTATTTCCCCACCCTGAGTAGAGATGTCCACTGGTCCACATGCACAGTGAGATTATCATCCAAACCCAGCACTCATTGCTTGTCCTTGCCATCCTGCCTGAGCAGCTGAGCAGCTTGCACAACAGCTCATTAAGCCCATTTTAGTCAAGGTCAGCTGCACTAAATTGAAAAACTTAAACTTGAGAGATGGTTTCACAAAATGGATTGAGCCAACCTGAAAGCTCAACATAACTAGTCATCCTTCCCTCCTCCTGGTCTGGCTGTGTGCTCCTGCTGCTTATCATCCTCTTCCACAAAAGACTACCTGTTACCCTATTGCCAGAAAGAAGGGTTTCTTTTCCCATCATCTAACAAACTGAGGAGGCTCACAGATGGCTCCAACAAGTGCAAGAGTTGGCAGAGGGAAGGGGATGCATCACACAGGCTGGAGGAGAGAAGAAAGGGAAGCAAGACCTTCCTCCTTCAGCAAAAGTGACCCATTACTGGCTCAGCTGATGATAAGCTTTGGCTGACACGTGTTAAGGCACAATCACACGATTGGCAGTCAGATCTGAAAAGCTGGTACCAAGACACCAAGAGCAGCAACCTCCTGAGCCAGCACAGCAGCAGCTGGAAGAGGACAAGCAATCGGGACCTTCCTTCGGGTGTGGTGTAGTGCTGATTGCAGCCAAACCACCTTAACAGCTTGCTGCCTCTGAAATGGGAAATCCCACCCTCCCTTCAGTCCTCTGCCACACACTCCTCCCTGCTGACAAAAGCACTTGTGTGACTTCTCAGACAAAGGATTAGATTGAGAACTAGTCTTTTGTTTTCCAGGGTTTGATTTCAACCAGACAGATTTCCAGACTTGGCTGACTGCAGGAACATTATTGCCAGCACAAGCCAGAAAGGGACTGTGGTGAAGCAAATAAACCTACGCTAAAATGTCCAGTGAAGTTTTCTTTTGCAAAATTAGTTTCTTGCAGATCTACTTCTTTCAACTAATACACCATAAACTGGATGAATGCTAGTAACCAGGGCAAGAGAAAGGGCAGGAATGTTCATGCAGGACCACAGCAACAGAAACTTGTATCAGCTTAAACTGATGCTGGAACTACATCCTTACACTGCAAGAGACAAGCAATGTCCATCAAAATGGCTTTATAAAAAAGAAAGGAAGTTTTCACTAACTTGGCTGTACCAAGTCAAAGCATTGCAACTGTTCAAAAAAATAACGCCATCTTTCCTAGCTTAAAATCACTATTCTCCATACTAAAGAATGCTCTTCTCTCTCAGGTTAAGAGTTGTTTTTACATTTTAAAAATGCATGAAACAGCATAAATACCCTGTTATGAATACAATGTGCTAATGATTCAAGTTTTTAACGCTTACTCCAAAAGCCCAGATTTGGAATAGCACTTCAGAACAGTTTCTTCTGTCTGCTGTTCTTCCAAACCTTTCATTTGGCAAGCAGACGACCAAAACACTTCTAAGACTACATTGTATCAGTGAAGTGCTTGAAAACTCAACTGGCAGATACAGTACACAGTCCATGTTCTTTTAATTACAGCAGCAGGATACATTAGTAAGGTCCAAGTATGAAAAAAATCCTAGGTGCTCTGCATACTACGAGGAAATGATGCATCTGTTAAAGCCACACAGTAATGCCACAAACTGATTACAAGTTTGGTCTTGCCAGCACAGCTAGGTATAACCTTATTTGAAAGGCTTTAGTTCTCACAATCTCAGAGTCTAGCATCTTGAAACTTTTTCCACAAGCCCACAATTCTATTCATTATTTAGATAAATAATATACAGCATATAGAGTTTTGTGAGATTATTCACAATGGAAAAGGATTCAATGTGTTGCATAGACTTGAGTAGAAGGTTGTTAAAAATGTTATATTTAAACCAAAAAGTCCCTGTCAGAGGAGGTAATTGTAGTGTTTTTCTGCTAAGTATGTCAAGTAGCAAGGAGGAGTATATTTTTGGTGTTGTAAATCCTTTAAAAGCTGGCAGATTGCCCTACCATGGTGCCTAAGCATGTATCATAAGAGAGGAGTGGTAGTCAGCTGACTTCAGGGTAGGGAGAAAACCAAACTGAGGAAAAAACAAGGCCGAACTTCAAGCACAACTGTAATTCAGCTGGTTTAAATAAAACAATTTGCCTATAAGGATTTAAAAGGTAATGCTGAATACTTAATGTTTTCTCTGCATAGTTTTCATCTCTGGTCTGTCACTATTTTGATCTGTGTATCTTAATGCATGCAAAAATGTGAACATTGTCTGATTTTTTAAACTTAAATATTCAGAAGTTAGAAAACAAGTGGTTTATGGTAGTTCATGCAATTTAAAATTATTTTCCCTTCTTCATCAAACTTGTGAAAGGCAAAGACCTTAAGTGTAGGGAGGGAAGCATGATAATGTAATTATGGCCTTATATAACTATCGTATCATGTAAAACTTTGCAATACAAATGACACTTTTAAACATCGCTTTCTGCATTTAATTCAGTTCATATGTTTACTGCATTTAAAGTCACTGAATCATTCCAATTTATCCACTTTTAATGTATTAAACCCATAAATTGTATCTAATTACATGATATTTTCTCATTCAAATAATCTTATTTCAATTAGTTTCTGATTATGCCTCTTCTGTGCTATATTTGGTACTTGATTTTTTTTTCCTCTCCTTTTCCAGCTTTTTTTTTACTGTTTTCATGTTTCCTCTAAATCCTCTCAAGCAAATGCGTGCAGCTCTTAAGGATCTCAGTACGAAGGATGTTCTCCAAGTTCTGGATCATCTTCATGGATCTCTTCTGCAGTCCCCAATTTTTAAAGTGCCAAATACAACAATATACTATTAATATGCAAACAGCACAATTACCTTTCCTCTTAACAGCTGACTTTGACAGTTGGGGTTTGTTGTTGTTGTTGTTTGGTTGTCTTTTTTCAAACCACACCATCATACTCAGATAGGAACTTGTGAGGATGTATTTGCCTCGTATGACCGCATATGCTTTCCAGAGACAGTTTCCAAGATACAGTAACCAAAGAACAGATATTTAATTATTCAGTTTTCTCTCCAAATAGGATGGGCTAAACAATAATTCTTTACTGTGAACCATTTGCTCTGTCCCAGTAATCGTAATTTACTACTTGGATGTACAAACATTATCAGATAGGATTTATATATTTATCTTCTAACAATTGACAGAAATTCAGAGTATACTACGGTAGTTCTGACTCCTACAGAATTTCCTTGGGAAGACAGTAGTCAGTAATAAATCTTGTTATTGAAAACTACTTTTGAGTTCTACTATTTCTTGATCTACTCAATAAATACTTCTGTATTGCAGGATGCTAGTTTTAATTCTGAATACTGTGGCATTTTGCTGAACATTTTGCAAGCATCATTTATGCAACAGCATATCTAGTCATGCAAATATGCAATGGTTTGTGCAATTCTAATCAATGAAGGCAACAGCCACCCCCTAATGTTAAATCAAAGGGTTAAACATTGTTGTGCATAGAAATAAATTAGCTAGTATTAACTACTGCACTTTGAGACATACAAACCTCCCCTTTTTAAGAAGTACTTGAAAAAGAACATTCTTCAATACCCATCCTTCTCAGAAAGCTTGTACAAAGCTAGAAAAGTGCAGGTTGAAGTTGGCACTCCAGGGGAGAGAGGCCATCAGGCTCTGGGGTAAACTTCTTTGCGTTTGTCACACTTTCAGCAGCAGTACTAGTTACACACACCACAGGTGAGGGATGATGTACTCATTGCCTTGCCTTTTAGCTTACACGTTATATATTTGAAAAATATATTTGAAATCTACCATATTTTCTACAGTTTTTCCTTTATTTGGTCGGAGTTTTCAATTTCATTTTTCAATGTACTTGAGTCTTTCTGTTCCTTACATTTTGGCAAAGTAACTTTTTTTCATCATCTTTTTAGAAATACCCAATATTTCAACACTTGTTAAAAATGAGTATCAGTATACAAAAGGTCTTCCAAAGAAAATCTAAGAATTCCTGAATTTAAACTACTTGGGCCTGATTTAAAATATTTATTGCTAACAGAAAAAGTTGATGAATTGTTTTTCATTCCCTAAGTAAATAAGGAAAGTGTTCATAGCTGTGTTGTGGGAGGAGAAGGGAACTGCACTGTCAGCAATAGTTTGACGGTCTCCATTTAGCATAAAACCTCATTATTAGAACATTTTATTTCTACTATATTAAAAGCTATATTATTCTGAACTCTGATAATGACAGATACAAAGATACGAAGACAAAAAACTACTTCCTATATGAATTTCTGTGCCCAACTCCATTGCTTGAAGCTACTTAGCTACCTTTCAGATCACTGTATACTGCTGGTATTGTTTGTATGATGACACTGACGCAAGTCCTGGAGAATGTTTACTCATTTAATTCTGGCATGCTGACAACAGCAAATGTGTGACCATACACACCTCCAGTGAATCTTAAGAAATTTTGAAGGAGAAGGATAAAAAGCTTCTTTAGCTCCAAAACCTTCTCCCCTACAGGTCTTTGAGATTCATTTCGATCAATAGAGGAGAACATTCTCCAAAAGCAGCTGCACGAATTGTTATGTCAAAGAAAAGATAAGACAACTAAATATAGAGAACTTCTCACTATTACTGAGAAAATTAGTAAGAGGGCAATAGTACAGGTCTAATTTTTAAAATATTTATTATTTATAAAAGCAACAAATATTTCACTAGAGACTATTCATACCTTAAGAGATCAGATAACGTCATTGGTTCTCTCAACCAGAGTAATGCCATGTAACAAAATGAAAGGGTCATTGGCATAGTCATCCTCAGTTTCTCCTTCTGGTTCTTCATTAAATACAAGCTACCATCTACCGATCCAGAGCACAGAGAGGTGCTTTCTTGGGTTTATGTTAAAAACAGAAAAGAAAAAAATTAATTGAATTGATATACACACAATCCATAGTATACAGAAATCAAAATAAAAGAACCTACAAGGACCCTTGTTCAGCAACTAACAATATTTTGAAATCATTACTTTGGTAGTTGGGTAGTCTGTGTACTTTTCTACTAAACAGCTTAACTCTAATTTATTCATCTCCCACAAAAGGAGAAGACAACCTCTTTCATAAACTGCTGCTTCACTTGACTAACACACCGGATCATATGAAGAGACAAAACTCCCTCTGGCATCCATCAAAACAGACCTTTTGTTGGGAACTACAGTTAAACCTGAGTTCTAGAAGGACAGTAACTACTATAAAACATATAACTAACAGTACTTATGAGCTGGAAATACTATTTTCCATTCGAGGCATAAGGGAACAGTGGGGAAACAAAGGAAGATTTGATGTACTTAAATCAATGCCTCAGAGCTGGGGATTAAAACACAGACTTTTAAATTTCAGAACAGTCAGGATTTTAACGAGAAAATTATTTACACTGCAGAAATTTTACTGAGGTTGTGTATCCATCTGCCATATAATCTCTAACTGTGGAAACATAGGTATTCTTTTAAAAAACATATCTAAATTCAATGAAAAATAAACACCTTTAGAACAAAAATGTAGCAAATGGGGAAGAGGGTGAAAAGAAAAAAACCCAACAACCAACCAAACCTCCCTAAAACCACCCCGCTTCCTTACTAAAATGAATCACTAAAAACTAAGAGAAGCACCAATGAGAAATTTAATTTAGTAGAGTGATTTATGAGTTAGGAACCTTTTCAGCAGTGAAACTTGCGAGTTCAGAGAAGGAGGAACTAGAAAAAGAAAAGCCTCTCTTCCCTACATCATGACCCAGGCAGGACAAATGAAAACGCATCTAAAGCACACCAGCACAAAATATCAGCATAGGTTCTGTACAGACTTTCTCACTGTGTTTCCCCGCAGACTGTTCACCTGTTCAGACAGGAACAGCGAGGGCTGGATCCACAGCTCCCCAGCTTGGAACTGCAGGACTATGGCAAGCAGCCCGCAAAAAACAGTTTAAAACTTCAAGAGAGCTTGGCAGCTCCGTGGTTACGCTGGCAGGTGATAGCCAAGCCTGCAAGGTGACAGCGGTCAGCGGTAAGAGGTCCAGCACCCACTGACAGGCAGTACAAAGACAAACACTGCAGATACCGTGTTCCTGAGCCAGAACTGGTCTTTGATGCCACCTACCGACTCCTAAAACGGCAGTCAGTAGCACTGTGGACACAGCCACAGGTTAAAAGAACCAGCTCGAACATACACCTCATCCAGCCTAAGACAAGGTCTGGATGAGAGCATCCTACGAGGTCTATCACGTATAGATGCTTGAGAGGACAAAAGCAGGAACATCAGTTAATCCTTTTAGTCAACAGTTTCACCTTTTACATGGATACTTGTACTTAAAGGCAGCTTCACAACTGAAGCTTCATTATTAATGTCACATTCAACTCAATTTAAAATAATCCTCATTATATTTCTGGCCTTAATGATGGCACACTATTTCCTTTTATTTCTTCCAGCTTATGCAAGGCATGACAACACACAATTACACACATCTAATAATTTAAGAGTTTAATAGGCTTCTCTAGCAATATCTCAGTGCTATACTCAGTGGAATTTGCTATGAACCCTACACAAAAATGACAACAACAAAAAAGCTTGCCAGTTGGACAAGCCTCTTAAGAAAAAAAATGGTGTTGAGGTTTCCAGTCTGTAGCAATAACAGCTCAGTAAAAACAACACAGAAAAGGAAACCTATGAATCTTCACAAGAATTTATAGTTGACTACAACACATTTAGTATTACTTGTGTTAAATTTAAATACACAAAACAATTTCTGTGTTTGTTTGATTTCATCAAAATGTACTTTTAGTGTCACTGAACTCTTAATTCATTTCGAGTGCTTTTAGTGAAATCGGTATGACTAATTAAAACTGAAGTCAATCTCTGAAACAACAGACCAAGAACACATTAAATTATGGCCTATCTTAAAACTATCTAGCTGTTCTAGAACTCTAAGAAACATAACTATAAAAGTTAGTACCAAGGAAGAAAGGAGTTTCTCTAGACATCAAAAACGGGAAGAAAACGGAATGGAATATTTTCACTACAAATTTTTCACTCAACTATTTCCTCTTTGTATAACATATATTTGTGCAACACCCAAGATCTGCTGTATGTACAAACATACAGTGACTCTTTACCTGAAAATTTAGTTATTTTATTATATAAAGATGAAAGGTACTTGTGTTACATTAAGAAAAAATTGTGTCACCATTTTTGCACCTTTTTCTCCTCTCTAATTCTGTTTGGATGTTTAAAAATTTCTTAATTTTTTTTAATTGCTGCAGATGAAGTTTCTCATTCTATTACCATTTCTGGACTTTATGAAATAAAGAGAAGAACATGAAAGAACAAGATGGCATTCTTCTGTGGGTAGACAGGCAATATCATAGAAGAACAGAAATGGGAAATAAAAAGGATAGTACATAACAGGGGAAAAAGAAACACTGAAACAGACAAAGAAGGAGAAGGCAAGCAAAGAATAAAGCAAAAAAGAAAAAACATCAGAAGTTTAAAACACAAGCAAAAGCTTTCAAATGTGTCTTGAAATGTATTTCCAATATCAGACACTGCAGCATTGTCTGGCATTACACTTGCCCAGTAGCACCAAACACTCCAATTTTCTATAACATTTTATTTAAAAATGTTTAGCATTCTGTAAATATTTTCAAGTTGATATTGTGAACTGAAATGAGAAACTGATGGAATGCTAAAAGAAGATTTTTCATAGAAGGGTTTATAGGGAAAGTAGTAAAAAGAATGCAGAGACAAAAGATACAGAAGTACCAAAAATACTGTAAGGAAAAAGAATTAGAAAGCTAAATATATCTATGGGGTAGGGAAAAAACCCCAACACCCTCCCCCTCCCCCAACAAACTCATGTTTTTCAACATCAAATTCATGACTGACAGCTCTGCTATTAGCTAAACAAGTGCTTATTCTCTTTAAAGCTGCCGTGTTTGTGAACATCTGGCTTTGCAGATATAATACCAATTTTTTCCCACTGCCAACAGGAGGCATGGAGCAAACTCGCTATAAAATAGAACTTTCCCCTGCATTTCCCATTGTATTTCCAGGTCCTGTTCAACTTTCACCTCCTTGGGTGGGGTT
>NW_010972653.1:5896599-5901231 GCF_000737465.1 Haliaeetus leucocephalus
CGGGGGGCGGGGGGCGGGGGGGAAGTCTTCTATTTCTGGTAGAATATAAAGTACTCTAGTGGCAAACAGGACTGAAAACTTTACACTTTCCAACCAGTACCTCCAACTCATTGTACATGAATACACTTTATATATATTTATTTATATTAAAAAACCTATGCAAAAATGGTTTCCAGATAGTCCAGTTCATTGCTCCTACCTGAGACCTTGCTAGTTGATGAGGCAAAGCTGCAATCAGTCTGTAGATCCCCCTCACTTTCAGAGACAGACAACATGTGAAGAAGGCTACGTCTCTCTAATTCACTGTCCGCATCAGTACTGCTATCACATACCTGTTTTTTGTAAATAAGTCATTGTATTATCTACTGTTTCAATCTGAAGAAACCAAATACAGCATGAGAGATGCAAGATCAACAGTAAATGAAGTTTAAACCCAAACTGTTCACATTTTTACTTTCTCTGTGAATCACCAGTACATAAAGAAACCTTGCAAAAAAAAGTATTTTTAAAGGATTTCTCAAGATAAAAAGACTTCTAGTGATTACAGTACATTTCAATCTGCTACAATGACCAGAAAGTTGGCAATACATAGAATCAAAGCTTGATGAAATAAATAACTTCAAGAGCCGACAGGAAAGAATGGTAACTGATGATGCATTTTGTATTACAAATTCTGGTCTATCTACTGACTATCTATGCCAAGACAAAGCAATATTTTAAAAAAAGCAGTTTCCCGTATTCAGAGAAGTATTTGTTTCTCAAAATAGGAAAAAAAAACCGTACAACAAAATGGACACGTGGAGCCCTGTTTAGAAGACATCCTTCATACTGAAGTGACATTAATACAAGCTAGATATGTAGCTTGAACAAAGAAGGTTTCTGTTGTTGCTTTTTAAAAAGATACCCAACATCTCATGTGATTTGAGCTTTTCACTTACTGATAATGCTTTGACAGTTTCCCCAGCTGGTCTGTTGCAATATGCCTGTTTGCTCTTCTGAAGGTAACACCTCCAAAAATTGCACAGAATTTCATCCTGATAAATACAAATGGATAGTGATTAGTACAAAGTTTACAAGGTCATTAATTGCTGAGAGAACAGAGCGTAATTTCTACCTCAGGAATCTGAATAATGTTCCAGCTCTAATTTTATTAACTGTGATTTATAAACTACATTTTAAAATTACCAGAGAAGCTAAGTTTGTTTTCATATTCTCAACGTTTTTAAAGAGGGCATTGTTCAATTCACTTTAAAAATCATGATCTTTTAAAATAACATCTCTTCTAATACACACAGTGCATGTAGAACTCACACTGATATCTACATACCTTCATTTGTGGACATACTCCTAATGCTTCTAAAGCTTCGGCTTGTTTCTTGAGTACAAGCTGAAAGCCTTCACAAACATACCATTCACAGCCTCCATCTAAGTGGGGGAAAAAAAAAGTATGTTTTTTTGTTTGTACTGTTCTGGGGTTTTTTTAACCTTATGCACACTTATTTCCACTTAATATTCTGTTCTCTTGGTATCAGGATAGAGACATGTCTCTCTATTCAATAATTTCAGATCCTAGAGCATAGACCAGGTACACAGAATACTCCATTTGTTCACAGTCTCAATCAAGAAGAAAAGCTACTGAGCAAGCACTGCTCTCCACACATTTCCCAATAGTAATATATTTCACTATAACTTCTAGTGCAGCATTTGTAATCAAGTGGAGAGTTATGTGACCAGTTTTAAAATAACTGAGAACCTGTCATTAAAAAAAGAAATACGATCATTTCTTTCCCATTCCCAGCACAGAAAACTGGAACACATTATGGTGGTGAGTCAGGCAAAAACCAACCAATATCACCACAGTCTTCACCATTCTCTCCCACAGAATCATACACATTCAAATTAAAGAAACTTTCTCAGCTATTTCAAGCTTCTAGCAAATCTCAGCACAACATGAATTTCATAAGGAGGGGGCCTGCTCTGATCTATTCACTATTCCCTCAGACTGCATTACATTTAATTTTCACCCTTACCTCTCTATATTTACAACTCCTTTTCTACAGGCTTCTGGTTTTAGAAATTTTCTCTGCATTTCTCAACTTCCTTTTCATTCCCTCCACACCTCTCGTTCATTATTTTTTGTTACAATCACACCTTGCATCTCGCCATCTTAAAAGTTATCTGCCCAAAGCTTCTGCCCTGTTTTAATGATGTTGGCTGTAACTGTTAACCACAGATACAGCTTACTCCTATAAATGCACGAAAATAAGCTGCCATAGTATAATGTAATAGCACTCATGGGAGGGACTGGGTGAAGCTAAGGATTTCTTAAGAAGCCTGGGGGTTGGCTAATGACCCTCCTAACAGGAAAAATAGAAAGCATGAAGTGGTACACAGCTCAGACTTTAGGAACAACACAGGATAAAGACAAGTGGAGGTGGTAAGGTTGTTCCCCTTTTCACTCCTCCCTTCACTTCCACACAATTGTTCTTTTCAAAGAAATGTTCTAATCCCACCGCAGTAGAGCAAAGATAGGTCAGCATATCAGAGACAAAAATAACCCCATGCTTCATTTAGCATTGTAATGCATTTTTGCTTTTTGGAAGTGGCCACAACAGTATAACATCTATCCAGCCATCACAGTATACATACACAGCTCCAGCAGCAGCCTTACCATAACATCCTTATGGCATATATCATCATACATAATGACTACTATTCTTCTGAATCATGAAATTGAAAGTATAGAAGTGACTCTGGATAAAGGATGCAATATTGGTTTAGCTATTGTAACTGCGTGAAATCTCTTCCATGCAGGTTTGTGTGTAGGTTACAGGGCCAAGTACCTGTAATGCAAGCCAGACTGACATTCTAAGAGCTGGACCACTGTCACATCTCACTTAAGAAGACAGACAACTTTTCTGGTTTTGTGATAGCCATCGCAAGGAAGGAACAAAGGGATCACCACATCTGAATACATGCCACCAGTATCTTCAGTCAGTATTGGCTTCTACAAATCAACGTGGCAATAAGTAACATATAGCTCTGTTCAATCCCCCAAAACCCACCACCAGGCTCACAGAGGTCACCTGTGGCTCAAGAAGTCACTGAAGGTGACCGCTAAAGGTTGTGACAGCATCTAGGGGCTGTATTTTGTTCCTGTTCTTACAGTCTTTCCTAGCTATCTGCTTTTGGTCACCATCAAAGACATAATGGGCTAGGTGAACCCTGACTGAACAGCCACTCTTATGCAAAATACAGAGAGAAACTCATACATACCAGTTTTTTCCTGCTTTCTTAAAACATTGGAGATTGTCTGGACTCTTGTATTAGAAATAAAATCAGTGTTTACAACTTCTCTAGTTCTCTGCAAAACAGGAATATATATATATAATATATTTATAATATAAATATAATATATATTTTTTTCTTTTCTCAGCAAGAAAAAAAGCCAGGCCTAACTTGCACAGATTGCCCCATCATAAGACATAATGGAAGAACTTGTTCAAATTTCCTAAACTAAAGAGAGACAGAACATTCTGAACTTTTCATTCTGAAATTGCAAAAATAGAGAATTACTATCCTGGACATACAGGTCATATGCATCAGGGTTTGCCTACACTGGTACTGTACTAAAGTGCAGCAATGCCCAGGTAATACTTCTAAGGCATCTAGACAGCATGCCGGCACTACAGCTACAGCAACACAGTGTCTTAAGATGGTTCATTTTAAATTTTGTGATTTCAAGGAACATGAGTTTTAAACAGTGTCAAGTAAAGCATGAAAAAGGAAGAATCACAATACTGCCTTCAACTCCTAATGCCAAGGAGAAAAATCTAACATTTTCTTACTAAAAAAACAAGCAGCAATCAAAATAAACCTTTTCCAAGGCCTGTAGCTCAGCTTTTTACCTCAGTAACGTTGTGGCAAGATCTGCAATAAAATCTGCCTCCATCAGTGAGACCCCAGTTCACTTCTGAACATTGGGCACAGCGTTCATTAAAATCTCTCTAAAAGGAAAAAAAAACAACAACACAAAACAACAGTTTCACACGTGTTCAGGTAAAACAAATGGCACTACTACTAGGCTACTGCAGAGCTTTTGAGATTATTCACAGAGAAGAATATTTATGCCCTTTATGTTAGCTCTGGGTGATAACAAGTAATCGTAGCATTTGCTATCAGTTGTAGATAACTGTGAACAAATAATTTTAGCTGGCAAGCATCAGCTCTTGTGTATGTGAGCATTAGAACAAGGGGAATAATAATCCACACCTAGCGCACACATGACATGGCTTGAAAAAAAACACGCATCAGAAACGGAAGCAGAGACAAAAAGTAGAGAGCAGGAGATGAAAGGAAAAATACATTTCCAGAACTGCGGAGAGACACATGCAGGGGAAGAAAGCCTGCACAAGGCGGTGGAGAGATGTGCCGGGAGAAAGGGAGACTTCCCGGAGAAGCCGGAGGAGGAAGGAGAGAAGAGGGAAAGCAACAGATTAAGATGAAGCATTTTTCAGAAGCACCCCACACGAGCGTGCTGGGGCCGGGCAGCTCCCTTCGGGCCCGGGGGGGACGGCCGGCCAGCCGCCCGTCGGCACACCCGCGGCCCCTCACCGGCCCCCGCCGGGGACA
>NW_010972653.1:5901241-5932040 GCF_000737465.1 Haliaeetus leucocephalus
AGGGGACATTAGGTGTTTCACTGAGGGGACATGGGTGCTTGCCCTCAGAGGGGACATTGGGTGTTTCGCTGAGGGGACATGGGTGCTTCGCCTCAGAAGGGATGTTGGGTGTTTTGCTGAGGGGACATGGGTGCTTCCCGTCAGAGGGGACGTTGCAGACTTCACTGAGGGGACATGGGTGTTTCACCTCTGAGGGAACACGGGGCGCTTGCCCACTGCAGCGTCCCCGGGACCGGAGGGGACACATGCCCCTCCAGTCCCAGCCCACCGCTATGCCTCTGCGCTGAGCTCCTGCGTCCTGGCCCTCACATCGCCCTGGCTGGCTATACGTGGCCGGTGACCGCTGAGGCTCTGCAGAAGCTGTGGGAAGGGGGACTGCTTGTACAAAAGGAGGCCACAAGAACTCATTTAACTGTGTAAAGTGCTTGGAGATCCTTGAATGAGGGAAACTATGATTTGAAATTCGCTTTCAATTAAAAAAAAAAAAACCCAAACCTCCAGATCTTGATGTAGGTCTCTAATTTCTTGCACGCTAATAATAATATTTAAAGATGTCTAAACACTGAGATCTGTTATTGCAATGAATTTGCCCACAAAATAGGAGAACAGGTTTAGGCCCCTTAAAAAAAAAAAAGTCTACTAAGTGAAAGCATGGGAAAAAATTAAAGCTAAAATATACATAGAAAGAGGTGAAGCTGCCTTGACAGCTGTGGTTACATTGATGTTGGAGGGTATGTACAGAGCTAGAGGGGAACTGTTTATGTTCAAGAAAAAAGTTATTACTCATACCAACTGTGATCTTTTTTCAGTGTGGGATGAGCATTTGTAACACCCATTAAAGAGAATTACGCATATAATTCCTGACATGTTAAAAAGGTGATTGTCAACCTCACAGAAATGTAGCTAATACTTTGATGGAACAGATCCTACTTGTGATTTTAATTTCCATATTTTTTGTTTGTGGAAATACTGTTCTGGGAAAGCAGGGCCATTTCGTGTGACAGAAAGAGTTTGATCTTTTTCTAATGAATTTCTAAGACAAAATACAACCTTGAAAAAAATCAGGGTAGCTGTATCTGTGAGAAAACAGGAAGAGCTGTGTTCCAGTTCAGAAGATGAGGCATTGCTCCTACTAGAGAGCGGTGCTCATGTGTGACTCGACACTGTGAGCAGGCAGTGGGCCTGCTCAGTGGATTTAACGAAATTGAAGAGCTTGTTTAAATTAAGTGTGGAAGTGACTGCTTTGATGAGGCAGGACCTCAGAGTTAGGACATCTGTTTTCTAATTAGTGCTGGTCAAAAAAATTGTTAAAGAAAGCGTAATCACAGGACTCTGCCAATTTGTCAAAACCAGAACCCTTCATATTCAGTGGCAGGAAGATAAGCACGACAAGAAGAAAAGTGTGGGTGACTGCATGGGGAACTGTATTGGTGTAATTCTGGGCATACTGGTGTAACGTGCCAGTAAAGTTTTTGAACAGGCACGCACTTACTCTCTGCTTTTGGACAAGCCACGCTGCTTTTCTGAGCTGCATTTTCCATGCAGGTGAAAGAGAGATATGAAAAACTACCAAACTTTGGAAGGGAAGTTGTACAAAGACTAATACTGATAGAGCTAGTTACTTATTAGTATCCAGGCTCTATATAAATGCAAAGCTTCTATCAGTATTTCTTAAGACCATCAACTAATTAGTGCAGACTAGTAATCTAGTAGCAAAAAATCAAAGCATAATAGGGGTAGCAAGTCTTATACCTATTTCTTAAATATTTTTTGAAATGACATGTATAAAACCGGTTTTTCAGCATATAAAATTATGTGTAACCTTTGTCCCTAATTACAAGTTACCCAAGCATACTGATAGGGGTATGATAATTTCAAAGCCAGGAGACAGACTGTCTTCCTGCTTCGGCTCACTTTTCTAATTAAGATCATTATGCATAGTAGTCAGATTGATTCAAGGCTTAGATAAATAATACATCCTGTTGTTTCCATTGATTTGAATTTTTAATGAACTGAGTTCCATTGCTGATATCACATTTCTGGCTCTTGACTGCAGACTTTCTACATGTGAAAATGTAAAAAACTACATATTGGACTGAAAGACATGTCCCTTGGCCTATCCTTCGGGATATTGCTCGTGAAATTGTGCTGGCTCCAAGATACGAACTTCTGTAGCAGAGATTATCCCCAGAGTCTTTATCCATGGTCAGACACCTACTACAAAGAGTTAGAGCAGAAAAGCAACCTCAGCTGCTCCAAAGATCGTGCAGATGAACACAGGGCAGATCTACCAGATTCAATTTTATAGAAAATATACATAGTTATTAGCATCCACAATTTCATTTTTGCACCATCTCTCCATGGAAGAACTTGTGTTTAAAGACAGACAAAAACCAGAAGGGAAATTAGGAAAACAAGAAGCCCATGGCTTCACTCCAACTGATCTTCAGAAGAGACCACACTATAGAAAGGGTCAAGGGGGAAAGCTCTGCCAAGAAGCAGTGCGGTGGAGGCAAGGGCGCAGAGAGGCAATTGTGCAAGGATCCAGCAGGAGAAGGGACAAAGGTGGGAACAGCAGCGAAGCGTAGGGGTTGCAGCAAGCTCGGCAGAGGAGGATAACCAGGGAGGGGCTGAGCTCTGTGGAGCTTTGAAGGAAGCGACAAGAAGAATGAATTTAACGTTACAGCTTAGACACACCCAACATTGCCCTGCAATAGTGTTTATTATACAGCTTCAGCTCTCAAATTTTGTTTTTTAAATACATTTCTAGCCCTGCTGTGGAAAACCTGAAAATATGACCTCAAACATCCAAAATGACAGAAAGCAGGTAAATTTTTCCCAAAGTTTACTCAGGTTTTCTTAAGCTGTTCTTAGGATGTGAGCAGCATGAAGTTGAATTTTGACTACTGAAAGTATCAATACTGCACCCAGGAGGGAGGGCAGACTTATCCAGTCTTACACACCAAGTTCTGGGTTTGCACCATCAGCTTCTGCTTTGCACATGTGCTGCCACCCAGCCTGTCTCAGACAGGTACATTGCAGTGCCACAGTCTCGTTCCAGTTTCACCTGTGACTCTCCGTGCCACAGAGAGCTGGTAATCATCTGTGATGATCACCCAATCAGGGATGTTTGGAGACACAGACCACAGGGGAGGACCTCACGTTCAGATGAGCTGCTCTAGGAGGTAAAACTCTTTGGGTTCAGCCTTCTCATGTGATCTGAAGCCATGCTAATGTGGTCAGCAACAAAATTATTTGGGAGGTCTGCCTGGGGATGCTGAAGTCCTGGCTGGAGTCAAGTAAAGACCTCATTGTGGGTCCTGGCCTTCAAAGGAGGGATCTCTTTCCTGAGGAGCATCAAGCTGCTATCTCTCTGTCCATACTAGCAGAGGTTGCATCCCTCTTATTGGGCAGCTAACATGAAACATTCCTTCAAATTGTAATACTTTAATATTTGTCAGACTTTGTCTAGTTTCCAGCTTTACAGAAAGAAAAATACACAGCATACTAAAGGGATCTTGGGTTCCTCTATAGCATTAGGCATCTATAAAGCCCTGAAGATCATCCTCAAGATCATTCTCGGATGTGTTTAATCCACAAATGCAGTGGTATTTTTAAAGGAGTAGAGAGCCACCTTGTGGAGCTGGGATTCACAAAGGGGCTCCAAATTACACTGCTGGGAACAGCTACTCATTGCTAGGAATTCAGATCCAACGGGATCCTGGAGGTTGTTAATCTGGTAAACAAGCACATGTCTGCGCATATTCAGTGAATGCATAGTGCATCACACAGCTTGTCTGCTGACTAAATCTGGGCAGCAAAGAAATATACTTGTGGGTAGTGGCAGGCAGGAATGTAAGACTGTCAGAAAAATGCAGAAAGCAGCAAAATCAGGCAAGCAAAGTAATGTACTTGTTATGTCCTAAACAGCCTTGGGGGGGGGTGGGGGGGGGTGTTCATGGGGCATTTGTCACCATATAATTAATTAAGTCCTCAAAAGTGCTGATAAGTTTTGGAATCATTATGTGCAGATTTCTGTCACAGACTTATTTTCTCTGGCAGTCAGTCACTAACATTGAGAATTAGGATTGCCAGAGCCCAAATACTGGCCCATGCTCCATAACCAGAGAAATAGCAAAGATGGGATCACTGATGGACATAATCCATAACTGGAAGTATTCTCTAGTCTTTGTTCCTGCATAGAAGTAAAGAGTAGTCTTGGTTCTGATGTTGCAATAGGGGCTATACAATGGTTCGTTTACCATTTCTCTCTCATAATTTCTCATTATGAACTCTGAACTGCTTGTCAGTAACAATATGTGGATACCAGCACATGGTCTTACCAAAAAAGAGGTGTTTGATTTTTTTCAGTACCTTTATGCAGCAGCAACTTTATCTTCAGCACATACTGTCATTAAATGTTGTCTTAAAAATGTGTTTTATATAAGCACAAATTTTAAAAAGTCTCTTTAAGTGGTAGACCTTAAATATCTAAAGAAACTCACACAAAAAAGAAGGGCCTGTGGTGCTGGAGTCATTCTCCAGGTGCTAGAGAAGCCATTGGTGAGGTAAATGGTTGGTAATCCGCTGATAATCAGTCTGGTTATTCAATCATGACACAACTGAGTCCAGGGGAGGACTTGAACACTGAGCAGTCTTATATGCTTTTTACCTATCTTCTAGTGAGATAAGTTTCAGCTCCAGAAGCTTTTTTAATTAGTTACACACTAGCAGAGATCTAAGGTAAATTAAATTTCAAAAAAGATACCACTTCCAAAATACTTGTTAGCCAAACCATCGTTAATATCCCAAAGCATGCTACAAAGCAAGTAGCGTGTGAAAGCAACCTCAGAAGTCATACTTCTTAGGTGAAGTCTTGACAGACAAGCCCAACATATCCTTTATGCTTAGTAGAGTTTAGTTTTCCCTTTTGTTCAGACATTGTTTTGGTAAACAGGAGATATCTATTGGTATCCTTAATGGTTGCTTCAGACTGGTTTAATTTTTTCCCCAGTAATTTAAATGTAACCACATATAAGATGCCATGTGGAAGTAGGAGAAAAATCATAAAAAGACACAACAAGGCTATGGCAAGGAGCCAACAACTTCTATTCTGGTTTCAAAAATATGGAAATCTCAAAAATACGGAAATCTCAAAAATACTTGCACCTTTTCCTATCATACTTCATTCCATCATGCTTCCAAGAGGCCATGGTACATGGATCCATGGAGCACTGGGAGCAGGTTTCCGATGTTTGTTCCAAAAAAAACCCATGATAGATGATTCCACATTAGAATACATAGAGGTAAAGGAGAGCCAAATCTAGATGCAATAGAAATGAACAGGATGCAAACCCCTATTTTCAGAAAGTTCCCAAGCTTTGGACTCAAGTCTGCCCTTCCCAAGTTGTGTCTGTCAAGAGGATAATGCAGCAGCATTCAGAAGAACCAGTAGGATCCAGAAGAACCAGTAGGATCACCCTAGCCAGGATGCTGTACTCTTCAAAATCAATGTGCATGTTCAAGGTTACAAAAGATGTTTGATAAATGCTGTTCTAAACTAGACATGGTCCTGGCAAAGTGAATGTTCTGCAAAGAAAATTAAGCTGAAAACAGTATTTAATATACCCTTAAAATAAAGAAAAAAATCCCTTTCTCAATTTCTATTCCCCATCCACAATACACAGCTTTTATGATAATTTTTATTGTAAAAACTTATGAAGGATTGTGGAATTTAAAAGGAAAGTATAGAAACATGTGTTTTCTGTTCTAACTACATTTTTAAAATTGCAATTAAATTTCTAGGATCCCCTGCAGTTCATGAACTATTTTTTAAAGGGGGGCTAGAAAAAGTAGTTGTGATTGCTATTATAATAATAAAAATGAAAATATAGTAAAATAGAGGTATAGGTCTGCTTTGACTTACAATCTCATTTCCCCAATGGCTTTTGCCCTCCTTTTCTCACCATCTATTTTTGTGTCCTTTCTGAAGAAAGAATAGATCACCATCCCTATTCAAAGCTTGGTTAAGCCTGTAAGTTACAGCATGCTATGGGACCTACATAGCTTCACACCACCGTGAATATATTGTGCCTCAGCAACGTTCAGTACTGCTTTGAGCTCACCTGTGCACTGGGCCATTTGTGGTGGTGGTGTTACTAAAAAGACCATAATGACAAGGGGACAGAGCCATGACATTTTGTCTCACCCCTGCATAATATCCTTGAAAGAACTTATTTCTGTAGATAACACAGAAAGGTCACAGAGGAAAGCTTTGCTCCTACAATGCTGAAGACTGCACGTGTCTTCATTTCAGGTATCAATTATACAATGGGAACATCAAAAGTGCAGAAGGGCTTTGGCCAGGACTCAGATGCACCTGAGACTCTCTGAGGACCTGTTTGAGTATAGCAAATTGAATTGCAGCCCTGTTTTATCCGTACAGTTCTGGGATATTTTTGGTTTAAGAGGATGCATTTAGCAGTGCCAACGGGATCAAGCATTATAATCAGGAGAAAAACGCTGAAACCAATTTTTAAGAGCTTTTGTGCAGGGAGGATGGGAAGAGGAAAGTTAGGGATGTGTCATACTTTTTTCAGCTTATTGATATCTTTCATCTTAAGGCTTCTTAAACAATATAGTCTCTACTCGAGGACAGTGATTTAATTATGATTGAAAATCATCCATCTGGTGGCCTTTTAATGCCATTAAAAGTATTCATTGTGTTCCTGCACTAGTTGTTTTCCTGGTTTTAAACATAAAGCTATTTGGTTGTTCATTGAAGTATAAGCTTCAAGGTCCCATCCAAAGCCCATTAAAAACAGTAGAAAATTTTTCACTCATTTTAGTGTATTTTTGATCATGGCCTCTTGGACACTGACTTGGGCTAGGTGTATGTATGCGTACTGTAGCAATTATCACTGAAGAATGTATTTAGCCTTAGCTTATCCTTGGGAAACAGAAGTATTGCTGTCACCACTTGCAGATGGATCTGTAGATCTGGACATCATGAGTTGTCTTAGTCAGATCAGTGCATAATCCTGCTGTAAATCTGAGTGATAGCTTACTATTGCATCAGGGATTTCTTTCCCTGCCGTGTCTCTGTTATTTATACCTTCTTTTCTGTTCCTGGCACATGAAGAACTTATAAGTAATTAATTTTCTTACAGCCCCCACTTCTTGGGTCAGTCTGCACACAGAAAATGTTTCATGTTGGCTATAGAGTTTTAAAAAAATAGTAATTCTCTTGCCCTATTCCTGCTGCCTACCTAGAGCACCTCTTCAAATGACCTGTCCTCAGAATAGCCTTTGAAACCAGGAAGGTGGGATGCAGATCCCTGACACATGGAGTGCTCTGGGAATCCCACCCTCGCCCCAAGGAAAATCCAGCACGTACTTGTGTAATAAAGTCACTCTCACTTAGTAGTCTGATCACACTCTGAAGGTAGCATGTGAAATCATGTGGCCTCACAGAGTAGGGATTTGGAGCTTGACTTTACTCGGGGATTTTTTTCGATAGTAGCCAAATAGATGCTTGCTTTCTCACATGAATATAATGTGTGGTAAAAAGGCCACATGCCCAAATTACTGGTGCCTTCACAATCTTTATTCCATTTCTTCTTTTTAGCCACACACGTAAGACACTATGCGCTAATTCAAGAGTATACCCAAGATAGGGAAGGGATAATTTACCGATGTAAAAATTCTAATCATTGGAAAGGAAGAAAAAAGAGATCTGAAAGTCAGACCAGGAATCTTATTTTCATCTTATCCCTGTCCATATGACAAGGGCAAGCAAACCCAAACAAAGGCATAAACAGCATACACCCATCCCCAGAATTGCTCATACCATTTAGGCAATTTAAAGCAGTAAACAAAGATAAGCGATCTGCACAGAAGCAGCTTTAGGTGACCACAGATGGATACCGCTGTTTAATTCAACCCTCTCTCACCTAAACAAGTTTGTTTTCTCAGTGGTGTTTATTTGTACTAGGGAGTGCTAGGGAAAAAATTCCATCCTCCTCCAGATTATCTGCTTCAATGTTGTGAAAATTCAGTATTTCCCCAGCCTGACAATATATTCCTCCTACAGACACACTCTATTTTACGATTTTGCCAACATTTGTTGGTTGGTTGTTTTTTTCCCTGTAACTCATAGCGTTTTGCTGGGACTGGACCTGGTCTCCTAAAAGGGAGAAGCCCTACAAAGCTCAGTCTGGAAGGGAAACAGCATCTGATCAGCATTTCTGTCTCAAGAGGCAGGGAAGTGGGGAGAGAAGAGATGAGGCAGAAGTAGATATGTGAAGGTTTGGAAAAATAAATTGAGGGATGGTGGCAGAGGAGTGGTTTTCCCCCTTTTCTGATGCTGAAAAATGGAAAAGTTGAGGAAAAACTTAAGAAAAACTTGTGTGTGAAATATTTTTTAAAATCCACAGTGAAATAATTGCTAGGCTAGAAAGTTGAAAATTACATACACTTCAAGTTGTCAAAATGTTTTTCTGTAGCTCATACACATTTCAATCTTTTCCACTTTCCTGTGAAAACATACAGTATTAGGCAATGGCACAATCCTTGTGATACTGCTGGCCTGGATACTGGAGGCCATGCTTACTCTCAGTTCTTACTGAGCCGTAACTTGGTTAACCTCTCAGGTACGGGAATTCAGTACGAAGATCCCATCCGTTCTGGGTTGCTTTCATTTGTCTTCCTTCTTGTCTTTCTGTGCAACACCAGACCTGGGAAGGTGGAATAAAGGAGCCTACGGTATTTTCTCCTCTATCTGAAATTTCATGGACTCCCTGAGTAGGCAGAGGAGCGCACCTGGGCCTGGATGCGTGTGCAGAGGAAGGCTGGTGTACAGGCTGGGAATAGAGAGGGAAAACAGATGTAGGATGAGAACTTCTGCATCAGGGACCACGTTCCAGAAATGTGGGGGATACCACAGTTCTCCCCTATCTACACCCAAGGACAAGAAAGTCTTGGAAATATCAAGAGACAGATCAAAATCCACAACTTCTTCTCCAAAGCAATTGGGGCTCATTGCTTGATACTTAGGGCCTGGCACATGAGCTGTGACCTTTTGGGGTGACAGTCCTTGACATATCTCAAGCTTTGGCAAGGTAGCAAGAAATTGTCTATATTTGCCTCTCTAGTGTACCCCAGTGCATTCATTCACCTGGCAAACAAAAGGTCTGCACATACAAGGCGAATACATGAAATTGGTGCACAATTAACATCTGAAGTGAAAATCTGTCCATCTTCCACCCTTATTCATTCACAAACCCATGAGAAAAAACAGCACATGATTTATTAGTTAACTCTGTGATTTCTAAACTTACAGGAAGGTTCTTTCAACAAGATTATACAATAAAGTATGTTAAAATAATCCATTCACAAAGCAAGTCTGAAATAACTTTGAAGCACAGGCTGACAACAACAGAAAGTACTCGTATGTGACCCTTAGCTTCAAAAGAGTTAGGAAGGTGCTGGCAAAGGCACAGAGATTATCTCCACCCACGCAGGAAAACATACATGGCTGAGTAGCTCTGTAGCAGCATGCAGGGAAACAAAACAGTCTAGCCCAGAATTATCCTTGTGAAGGAAAAAGTGCTCTCTGCTGGGTAGCAGAGAGTTTCCAACCTGGCAAACAGATCAGAGACCTGCAGTCAGGTCTGAATGCTCCATCCTTGTGTCTCCATCACTCTTTGGATAGGGTATAACCAACGAGAGAAAGAATGGCTAAAACATACACACTTTCTGGCTATAAAAAAAGATGGAAAATATGATCTAGGTTTTTACAGCTTCCCCTGATGTCAACAGTCTGGGTGTCCCAGGCAGATGCTGATCAGCTGCTGTGGAGCACACACCAGCGTCTGGGGAGATGCTGCTGGGGTGTGCCAGACTGGCAGAGCTCTGACGTTGCTGCTCCCTGGGTTTCCCAGGCGCTTTCCAGACAAATGCTGTTATGCACTCCTTGCTCCAAAGACTTCATCATTAAGGAAGCTAAAGTAATACGTGAGGAGACTGAGGAGAAGCAAAATTTAACTATTTTTTTTTTATATATATATGTATATTTAATATGTAGCCGCAATTCTCACAGCTCTCCACTCAACCATCACTTTCTGGGAATGTCTTGTATTAAGAAGCAGGGCTTGAGGATCGATTAACACACCGCTTAAATATTCTCCATGCCTAGCTCACAAAAGTATCACGAAGAACATTCCCACTAGAACCAGAAAATACAGAACATTCTTCTAAGTCTTTGTCTAAGGCAGAAAGATACAGAAAAATGCATGTTTGCTTTCTGTCTGGGATGCTTACCATCAGGAGAGTGTGAGGTTCTTTAGAAGTGTAGTAGCTGTGGTCAGTACACAGCAGGAACCGGTCGTTTGTGGCATGCATATGCCAAATGGGGCCCTTTTTCCCGTTCACTTTCCCTGCCCTTCCCAGAGAAGGGTGTTCACTCCTTTTCTCTCCTGGTCGCTCTCGTCAGTAGCCTTTTAACCCCAAAGACACAAATTGAAGCACCTGAAGGAGACAATTTCTTAACTCTCAGGATTTTCACTATAGGACCTTTTGGGAACAGCTGACAACCCTTTGCAAAGTTTCGTATTTCCTCTTATCTCTCGCCTTCTTTTCCTGGGTATTGCTGCATGGAAAAGCCATGCGTGGCTAAGAAGCAGTGCTGACAGCCACCAACGTCCCAGTGCTGGGGAGAACTTGATAGCGCGCTCTGGCATGGATGGCAGGAGGCTGCTGAGGCAGGAAACCATCTGGCCAGCTGCATTCAGGTGTCAGGTGTATTTAGGATCTCACTGATATGGCTGCATCCAAATTCACTTGTACTTGCATTTCTGGGGTCTAGGGTCCTGGTGTTGCCAATAGCACCCTCATTCAGAAAGTGTACCCCAGTCCTCTCATTTCAGCTTATCAAGAACATTGATAATAAAGTCAAGCTCCTAATTTCAATCATTTGGATCATATTTGGGTTAGATGCCTAAAGTAGGCAGTGTGATAAACATGCCTTGCTCCCAAAGTGACAGGAGCTGCTGAAACAATATATCCATACTTCCATAATTGCATGCCTTCATGCTTATACTGAAGGGCGTCTGATAGTTTAAAAAAATAATAAATTTCTCAGTTCCCTGTCTGAGAAAGTGGAAAAGATTTTCATATCTGTTCCCATTTCCTTTTCTAAGCACCCTTAACGCTGGCTAGAGGAAACCAGAGTTTTGTGGAGGTTTGCTACAGCACAGGTATTGCTGCTGTATCTCTGCATCTGCCTTGCTGCAGTGACTGCTGTCAAACCTGTCCCTTCCCATCCCCTACACTGGTAGTTTTTCTTTGCATATTACAGTTTCTAAACTGTATCCCACTGTGTGGATACACAGTGTACACTTTTAAACCACTTTTCAAATGCCTCTCAAGAAAAAACAACTAGGAAGCTTTCTATGCCATGACAGAAGTTTGGTTTGGCTGTTGTGTTGCACCGAGGCTGGTATCATTATGTTGCCTTGTTTAACACAGATTGCCTTCCAGTACAGTTTATACTTCTACACATGTATATGCTTGATTGCCAAATTAGAAACAAGTAAATATGGTGAAACAAATACAAACAGTGCAAAGGAGTTTTCAAGCTTTCAGTAGTAGCCCTGGTTTGCACAAGTCGTGCAGCTGTGTCCAGCCCTGGAGTGGAGCTGCAAGGCTGGCTGTTGGCCATCAACTGCTGCAGAGCCGTCAATACAACTGGTGTTTTCTGGTCCTTTATAAATAACAGCTATGGGAAGTCTGGTGATGACATTCTTGAAGCAAAAGCTTAATAGAGTTCAGAGGGCTTGCCTTAAAAAAGAAATTAGAAAAAAGGAAAAAAAACTAATTCAGAGAATGGGAAGCAGTAAAGAAGTGTCTATATAGTTTCGCTCATACAAGCAAAATAAGATGCATAAATCATTCTCCTCATGCTGGAAAAAAGGTGTAGCCCCAGGACTAATAGCAGTGGTGGAACCTATGACGTCAGCATTTTAGCACTAGAAACACATATCCTGCTAAAACATTGATGGGAGTGAAGAAGTCGTGTGCACACAACAGTTCCTACAGTTACTGCTCATGGAGCTGTGTCATCTCACGTGGATCCAGTTTGTAGACAGTCACCTTTGTATTATGGTGAGATAGTGAATTAGGTAGAAAATTGTGCTGCCTCATTAAGGCAAGATTCCAGCATCTCAGCTGGGGAATATCAAATGGTGGGCAGAAGTAGTGTTTGGAGAAGATGCGTAAGATTTGCATCAGGACAAGAGCTTCAGTTCTTCTCTTCACAGCTTCCTTTTTGGTTGATTGAGGTGGTAAGGATGGCAAACAAACCAGATGGCTTGGAACAGGGTACAGTTCCTTTCCAGCTCTTGCTAAAGTCTTTTCCAGCATCTTAGCTGACTGGAATGGAGAAGGCCATGTCCTTCTTTCTGAGAGTCACCTCCTCAGAGAGAGCCCAGGACACTGCCTTTTGGGGGTTATTCTCAAAAGAGAACCTCTCCTGGAGATGGGAGCTGCACCTGCAAGAGGTGCACGCTGAGGTCTTCTAACACACTCCTCAATATAAAATGACACCGTGTTACTTCCAAGCAATACAAATAAAGATGCTTATGGCATATTGTTTTTAGAAATAAACTTCTTCCATCTCAATTGTACACCTAAGAGATCACAAAGTACTAATGGATTCTTCAAAGCTTTGTGTAATAATTCTGCTTTTTAATCTGTGGCAGTTAAACCATCTAACAACTAAATTCTTGTACTTCCAATAAATATATGTATCTGGATGCCTCCCAGTAAAAAATCATGGAATCACATTAATATCATACATTGCATTGTACAAGTTAATTTATCCTTGAATAGACCATTAAATATATATTGATTTTAAATTATATCATTCATACCCACTGAAGTTCTGCTGATAAACCATATATAGCAGAAACAGCTGCATAAATATTTATTAATTGAGTCCCTAAGCTAATGGCTACAGTAATAAATCATTTGTCATGTGTCCAGATGATAAAATTGGCCTGAATTCCTAACTGATGCAATGCCACCGTCTTCAAAACACACTGTTTAGCTCGTTGTCCTTAGATAACGTGTTACTTGCATTTGACAAAATGTTTTAAAATTATATGGAGTGTATGTACAGCTTTACAGGCCAGTTCTGGAAAATCTTATGGCTTTTCCTTAACAAAGACCTTTCTGTAGGAATAAGGGTTTCAAATGTTGTGTTTCTAAGGGTTCACTTATTTCAGCTTCCTAGTATATAAATAGCTCAGGGGCCTACTGGAGTGCAGGTAGCTATCCCAGTCCTTGATGGATGAAGTATGAATGGAAATGTAATCCTCCACTGTCATCTTGATTTTTTTTCGTTATTTAAATCCCAATATTGCTTTCACACCAGTCTCCCATTAAGCATATCATTGATTTATCTGGATTGTACCACAGAGACTGACATTTTAAATACCATGGGATTGTATCTGCTGCTTCAACACTGAGCTATAAGCAGCCACTTCTTTAATGTATTTGACTTCTCAGACTTTTTATCAGTCTGGGATTTCCACTTCTTCTGATTTACTGATTTGCTTTACAAGTTTGGAAGCTTTAGGATTTTTGACGGTTTCCAGTTTACACATAGTTTTCTTGAGGCAATCATCAAGGAGGGGCCACGGTCATTCTTGCAGGGAAAAAACCTTTGCCAAACTAAGTAGATTTGGAGGACTTCTTTCCAAGCAGGACTCAAAGAGAGAAACAAAGGGTATTACTCTCACATCTGGCCAGAATTACCAATTGTTACTTTTTGAGCAGATTTAATAATCCTGTTACAAATCTGGGAGCTCAGTGTAATTTAGCTGCCAGTAAGCACCGGGACAAGCGTGCCCAGCACCCCAACAGCCAGCCCTGGGTGGTCCCAGGTGGAGGTTTGCCTGGCACAGTCATGAACACTGCTCTCCTCCAGGCCTGTGCCTGTCTCCCATATATATTCAGCCTCTGCTGACGGCTGGGTCCAGACATGATAAATCCCACAGAGCAGGGAACTGCACTGGCCATGAGTCAGATAGGAAGCTATGGGCTACGCAGCCTCCAAATTTATTTAACATTTCTGAATTTACTGCTTGTAAAACTGCAACAGAGGAGCCCAACCAGAAAGTTCTGGTCCACTAGCACTGATCTGGATTAACCCCCAGTCAACACCTGAAGCCGGGCTTGCAGACACTGCTCTTTTGTACATCTTGCAGGGATTTTTTTTCTTCCTGGTCAACTTTCCCTGAACCCAGCAGGAGCAGAATTGCCTTAAGTGTGTGGTATGATTGACTGCAGGAGCTGCCTCGGTGGCTGTGCTTTATTTTTCAATAATGCCATTCTCAAGGCTTCTTCTGGAATTTGGGTAGTTTATCTATTGATCCAATGAATTGCTGCTTTTGCCAGCTATTTGTCATCTTTTGCTACCATTTGAAATATAGGAATACATTTTAGAGAGGGGGTTTGTTCTATTTTTATTCTCAACAGCTTGGTGAAGTCTTTTATTCCAGTAGCAACACGGACCTGTGCTTGATATGTTACAGCTACCACTAAGCTTTAAGACTGCGGATGTAAGGATGTTCTTGGCTCAGCATACAGTATCATCACATATGGAAAACATAAATGGTCACAAAAGCTTCTTGATTTAAAAGGTGGGATTTATTTTCTTTTTACTAAAGCTCTCTAATTTCCTGAGTGTCATATATTTGCTGTGATGAACCCTGCTTTGCTTCTTATTGCAATGGAGAAAGATATGGCTGAGGACTGAAATTCTTAGGTCAATAAAAGGGTTTTCATGGTGGGATTTGTCATAGCAGGTTGAATAGTGCAGCATAAAGGTGAAGATTCGTTTATAGCTGTGGAAAATAGATCCCTTTCTTTGCTCCAAAGCTTTGTGATTAGAACGACTAAAATTTTCCCTGGCTTTACGCAACATGCAATCCTGATAACCGTTCTGTCATTAATATTGTTTTGGATGAGTTTTACATATAGAAATAATTGTTTCATTTTATTTTTGTCTGTAGCACATATTGGTTCAGTTCAATGAATAGGACTACATTTTCCTACGTGGATAATTCATTAACTCAGTGGCTTCTGTCCCCTTTTTTGACTGTGAAGCTTCTGAATTTCTTGCCAAGAATTTCAGTGCTTACCTAACAAAACTCGTGCCAGGATTCGACAGCTCATGTAATCTGCAAGATCCTATCGAAAGTCATTAAGGCATGATGCTATTAAAGCCAGTTAGCAGATATATATGCCTGAACCTATAGCTGCCTGGCTTTTGCTGCAGTGCCTTTCCAATATGCTCTCTACATTTGGGGAGTGGAAGTGACAAGGAAGGGGCTCCACTTTATCTGTCCTACCTGGCAGCATCCACCTGAAACCACATCTCCTGAGACATGGAGGGGCTCTGACCTGGGGAACACAAAAAAGGAAAGAATCCTTGGCTTTTTTCAATGTCACCAGGTCAAAAGAGATTTTTCAGAAGTCTTAGAGAGACCTCATATTAATTGCTGGACTGCTGTTGGAGGTGTCCCATATGGAAAAGAGCTCTTCCAAAAGTTCCTTTAAAAACCTTTAAAATGTAAAATATTAGGTAACCTAAGTATATGCTAATGGTCTCCTTCTCATTAACACTCTTCTTGCAGTATGTAATATATTAGGTCTCGCTGATGTGAAAAGGCAAGGCTCACAATAGGGTCTAACTAAACCGCTGAAAATGTGAGGATTTCAGTTGTTCTGAGAATCAAACCATTCTAAAAAATGTATGCAATCTTTTATAGTACAGCTAAATCATCTACTAATATTCAGATTTTTTTACAAAATCCCTAATGAAAAGTAAAATACATATAAACAAAACATATATATATACACACCATAAAATGCTGCACTTTAGCCAAGAGCAATACCCTAGAAATGTTTTTTGTCTCTGTATATGTGTCAAGGTTAAGAGTTGCCATGCAAGGTGGCTGATTAAGAAGCATGACTATAAAAAAACTCCTCGAGTCTATGGAGGACAATATGTTTAGTGCACAAAAATAAATACTCATGTAAAATTGATTGGGAAAAAAATTAAAATAGGATAATTATAGTTATAAATCCACTGGAACAGTGGGATGTGAACAGCACAGTTTGATTACATGATTTGCAAGTTGATTAGTGATCCTTGTCTTTTCCTCCAGCATTTAATTGCCCCTGTTGGTCTTACTTGGCCTGATGAGTGCTTGTAAGGCAGAATTTATGACCTAATCACGTAGGCAGGTGCTCAGAGAGAAAACCTATCACCGCAATGGAAATCCAAACTCTTCTCAAAGCTGTCTTTACAAGGGATTTTCACTGTGATGGGGGATTTGGTCCAGGATGACTTTATTTCCCAAGACTCTGTGGTATATGCTGAACAGGTTTTTCCACCTTTGCAGTCTAGTAGCTATGGATGAGTTGCAGTCAGCAAATTATTGCTTTCCATTGGAGGGTCCTGGGGATTTGCTCCTCATGCATAAACCTACTCCTGGAAACTGAATTTTTTTGTGCAATAGTGCCCAGACTTTTCCTCTGGGTAGCTCCCAAATCTTTGCTGATGGCAGAGGAGGGTGATGCACCCCACTTTTTCTTGCAACCCGAACTGACCTCCTAGCACCCAGTGGGCCCTATTGCATGGGGATGAGGAAGGCTGGTGGCACCCCCATTTTGCATCCTCTTTCCCTTGGTTTTCTTAGGAAAAAGCAATAAACCATGGGAAAGAGGATACAAAATAAAGAACCTCTTTTTTCATGCTCTGGAGTTATTTTCACCCTCTTCTATCAACAGAAATGACCCTAATGGCAAGGGAAGTCACTGTTTCCATACCTGAGCATGAACCGTGAAGACCTGTACAGCACAAAGGCCTGTACAGCATGCGTAAGTGTGTGTGTTTATACTCACTTCTAATAGGCAGGTGGATAACTCCTGCTAATCACGGCAGGCACAGGAAAATAATATTTCACTTCAGCTTTCTAAATGAATATGGGAACTACAGCCATGGGTAATTGGGTGATGCTACTGAAACACATTTTGTCTCCTAGCAACAGCTTGGGCTTGGGTGACAAATGCACAAAGTAGAAAAATAAAATAAAACTGAGAGCAGAAAGACAGTTTTGCTGGAATTTTGCGTCAGTGTTATACACACATCTGAGCGGAAAATTAAAAAGTCAACAAAATAGCAAATAGCAAATTTAGGCTTAACTTCAGCCATCAATAATGCCCAGCAGTCACAGTCTTTGGTAAGACTGTCACAGACAGTGACAGACTTTGGTAAGTCACAATCTTGTGTTGCGTTTCTGCATGTCAGCTCAGAGGCAGGCCTGATCCCTCCGGAGACAACTGCCTGGGACATATCTGAGAGCCTCTGTGCTGTGTGTCCAATGCACCTTCTTGGACTTCCAGCTGAGTCCAGCACTTTCATCTTTGCAATTCAGTGATCAGTAGGGGTCACTGATTGCATAAAAATATGACCCCCAAACCTTGGGACTTCTTGTGATGTAACTCTAAGTGTTTGCAGAACATTCGGCAGCTATTCATGGCATGAATCAGTGCAATCATACTTACCTAGTAAGCATTATTGTAGGAAGGCCTCCACCCACAGCAACACTTTGCTGGGGCTGAGCTCACCACCACCAGTTTCAAAAGGCAGACTGCAAAAGCGTTTCAAAGACAGGGTTGAGACACTCGGTCCTTTCAAAATAATTGAAACTTTAGGTGTCTGACTTCTATAGCCTTGCTTACCTCCCTCAAGCAAAAGTCAGCAGCACCACACAGGATGAAATACAGCTTAAAGAAGGGCTTTCATGCAAAACATTTCTCAGGAAGGTTCATCTAACCTAACTTCAGACTTTCAACCTTTGTTGTCTAAGTTTAAGGTAAGTCCCATACACAGGTCATGCACAGTGTCCTAGTTCTTTGCACTGACTATATATAAAGGAAACCTAAGGTTGCAAACAACAAGTTTACCTTTTTCTTCACCATACTTAAAGGTACCAGTGGTCAGCTAATCCTCTCATGTCTTTGGCCTGTTAATAGATTAATTCCAAGCTTATAGCAAAACAAAAAAAAATTTCAATGCATGACTCTGTCCTTAAAAGTCCGTCCTTTTCTTATTCTTGTAATTCTCAAAGCCCTTCAGGTTTTTCAGAACTGTATTCTCATTCTTCTGTCTTTGTAAGTGACAAATGTCATTAGCATTGGCATGCTTCTTCTGTCAAGCTCACTAATAAAAATAGTAAGTTGATTCCAAGATCAGCTTCTTAGTAGCTCCCTAGATAGTTGTCTTCTACCCCAGTAATTTATTTAGCTACCATTTCCATTTTAGCCAATTCTTCACCTGCCTTGGATATGTTCCTCATGTAGTTGTTTCTAAAGTAACTTCATGTGAAATACTTTACTGAAAATGAGAAAAAAAATTGGACATTTTCCCTACTAAGCATCAGTTAAGCTTATCAGAGAAACATAGCAGGGTAGTATTGTGTGACCTACCTTGGATTAAGCTGTGCTAAGCTATACTCTCTTTTGTCTACCTCTGCTGACTGTTGAAATCAAACTAACAGTTGGTATTTAGCTAGATCAAAATTTTCATGCTTCCTAGAATATAGAAACTCCTCTTTTTCTTCTCCCAGCATCCATTCCTGAGTTAACATAGCAATTTATGTTTTGGCGGGTTCCTGTCTTGGTTCTTTCAGGATTTTAGGTAAAGATGTGAATGCCGCCTTTATCTGAAAATATTAAGCCCTTACATTTTTGTTTCTGCTCCAGATGCTCTCTCATTCCCATGAGTCATGCTATCTTTGCCCCACATGTCACCATGCTTACTAAAAACTGAAGCAAAGTTTTAGGCCAATGCTTAGGTTATCTTTAACCCCCACCCCAATCTTTACTGCATAGCAGCCTCAAATTCCTCTTTTTTGCTCTCTATTTGTTTATATGGTTAAAGAACATTTTACAAAGTGTTTTTAATTTCCTTTGCAATGTCTAACACAGCCCAGCCTTTGGCAGATCTCACTTTCTCCCCACACTTTCTGACCAGCAAGATGCAGTTTTCCATGCTAGTTAGCCCCTTTTTTTCCATTTCTTGCGGGGCCTTTGCCTACTACTCGTATCCTTTTCAAGGTGGGTTGTCATCAGTTGGGTCTGGAGTTCTCCTCCATGGGTTTTTTTTTTCTCCTTCCCAAAATGCAGACTCAATTATATATCTTTGACTTCAGGAATCTCCTTTGCACTCAACTCCCCAAGTTCCTCAGTTCAGTTGACTTCACTGCTTTGAGATTAAAAAAAGCCAAACATGAGAATCCAGAAAATGCAGATTTGTTTATCTTTCCATTCAGTTTAATCAAAATCCTCTGTGATGTGCTTGATTGGGCTATTTTCTATAGCCACCTCTTCTGTAACATCCTCACTATGTCTAAATTAGCACTACCTCCTGCAAGATCAACAAATACCTTGTTGGAAAAAAGGTCTGTCAGCAGTCCAGATTCAGGAACATTTGAGCTCTGTCATCAGCCATAGCCTCAGTTTTATTATTGATATCATTCTGCTCTGATCTATCTCTAGGAACAGGAGGTGTCTCACAGGTCCTGATCACTCTCTAATACTATTCTACTGTTCCATAGCCATAGTCAGATTTTAGCTAGAGGATCTTTAGTGGATCTATGCTACTGCTGTAATAGCATGTAGTTTTACAATGCTTTTCAAGAAGGCAATGGACCTTGATTAATTTTATTGTATCATGCTTCTGCTTCTTTACACGCTACTACACCAGTAGTGTACAGTGCTTCTGTCACCCCTACCTCTACGTCTGTCCTGAATACTGCCTTCCTCTCGATGCCTGTACTCCAGTCAGAAGGGACATCCCACCACATTTCTGTCAGCCTTGTAAATGCCTAGCTGTAGGTCCTACACCAGAAGATTTTGCTCCTACATCTCACTGCACGGGCTCATTACACAGTGTCCAAGCAGTCAGCTCTTGTGCCCCGACCTCTCTCAATTCCCTAGCAAGCGAAGTTGTTCCACTGCCTTTTGCTTACCTGGCCACCCATCTTGTGAATATAACTTTGTGTTTTCTCCTTGCTTTACAGATTCCTATCTCGGCTATGCTGGTTTTCACCTTTTTCCTCACTTACTCCATTTTGCGTTTCCAACGTATTAACCTAGGGTGACATAACTTGAATATGTTCCAGCCTTAACCCCAGCACTTTGATACTCTGTATACAAATGCAGTTCAACCACTGAAGACAATTTTCCTCCTGTGAAAGCTTTCCAGTAATTGAATGTGCTGAAACATCCTTCCTAGCTCTCTCCTTGAGCTATTTGTTGGTTTTGTTAGCTTGACATGCTTTTGCCTTTTCTTGCTAGGAACTTTGAGGCTTGAACTGCAGATCGCTTAAGCCTTCCCCTCTTTAGCAGACAGAAGAAATCACCTCACAAAAAACATCGCTGGCTGATTGTTTTCCCCAGTCTTCTCTTGTAGCATAAAGAGATCTAAAAATGCACATATATATTATTCCTACCAGAGCAGCAAACAAATAAAAACAAGATTCAAAGAAAAGGTACAAATTAAAACCAATCTGTCATTCTTAAAATTTTTTTCTGTATTTCTGAAGCTTTGCATATGCAGTCCTCTGAAGCTGCTTTGTGTTACTGATAACTTCCCATGTGACATGCTACATCAAAGAAGTTGTTCCCCTGTACGGTTATTAATGTGACATATACTTTTAAAATGTTAAAGAGATGAAACTTATACTTTAAATGTCTACCTAAAATGGCATGTGCTTCATTAAATATATATTTGGAAATGAGGAGGTTGCTCTAAATGAGTATATATTGTCAAATATTTAAGATAGAATCAATACAGTCAGTCTTCTGAAGTTTTATATTAAGCAATAAAAAATATTAAACGAACAGTTTGTAGTACAGTTTCCTACACAAGGCTTTCCGAGTCAGCACTTAGTGCCTTCTTTGATACACGTACATTAATTTAATATGTATGCTTTGCCTAAGAACATGAATAAGTCATTCCTTTTAATGTTTTCATTTGCATGTTTAATTTGAGTATGGGAATCAGTGGAAACACACTTAAATGCTTATGCTAGTTTATCCACTTTGTTTTAAAAATTGGTGCGTGCAGCATGGACGAGAAAGAAGTAATCTAGGTTGATGGGAAAGTAAGTTATAATTTACTCACATGTTGTCCGTGTAGTGGACAAGTGGTCAATCTGCAGGGAAGTCAGTATTTTCTAATGCATTTGAATGGGATTTAAAAATAATGTCAACATGATCAGAAACAGTTTCTACAAAAATATAAGTTAATTAACTAAATTTCCTAAATTATACAGTTCCCAGCCCAACCCTGCTATAAGGACTATCATGCCTGCTTCCACCCAAGTTCAGAGAAATCACACCATTCATGGAAGCAGAACTGAGGCTTCTATGAATGTCTGTGAGCATTTTGACTTTCAGTTGCAAGATTTAATTCTTTTTCCAAAATTCTCTGGAAGTTCCCACTGCACTGGAACTTCAGGATTTCTTTAAAAACTAATTGGAGAAGCTACAGAATTTTTCTAATAATTTCTGTAGAACATTTCTGGACTTGGTATTTTTGAACAAACCTGCTATAACAGGTTGTGTTAGAAGAAGGATATTACTTGCTATGAAACTATAAAAAGTGATCAGAAGCCATAAGGAAGGCCTATCATTTTTTATGATACCAAGGAAGGACGATGGATGGGCAGATTATGGGAAAAGGAAGGGAGGGGGTGCTATTGTTTCTGTGGCCGCACCCCAGGGATGTTTTAATGCATTTTTCCCGAAGAGCTTCATGGAGCTCTTACAAGAGATGTGATGCTGCAGGTCCCCACCTCTCACATGAAAGTCTCCCAGTAAAGGACGCGGTCTGGCAAAGAGGGGAATTGCATGCCAGGGGCTCCTGAGCCTGCTGCAGTGTCACTGAGCCCAGCAAGGCATGTTGTGGCTCTGCCCTTCTTAGAGGGGGAGAGCTGGGGCTCACAGGCTCCCCCTGAAAGAAGAGAGATCCTGCCCCACTCTTCTGCAGAAGCTACAAGTGACGGGGACCCCCCCCATGCCATCCCACCCCGTCCTCTGCCCCTGTGGGTGTTAGAGCTCTCAGTGCTGACCCGAGCCCCACAATTATTCCTCCTTGCTCTGTAGCCTGAGACATCTTTTGGTTTGGTCATTCCCTTCTCCCCCTCCTCGCCCAGGTAACTTCTTGCCTGAGCCAAAGAGGTGATGGACAACAGGGAAGGGACAAAGTTAAGGAAGACCAGAAGGTCTCACAACTACTCAGTTTTAGGCTATGTACTTCCAGACCGTTTTACACATTTGTTTCATACCTGTTTGACAGTTAAAATGGACTCACACTTTGTGGACGCCCCGAAGAAGTGAATGTTGAACAGAGATGTAAATGCTACATCAGAAAAGGCTTCCTTTGGATCTTCTGTCTTTCTTGTTTAATCAATCAGTTCAGTGATGTTGAGCTAGTTTTGTACCACCAAATCTGTGGGTCTTCAGGTTTTTAAGTTTCTTCTCTTTTTTATAACAAAACAGTCCAAAAGGCTTGCATTTTCCCTGTTACGTTTAACAGCATAGCACAATTTCCTTATGACTTTGGGAAAAGCTATGAAAACCTGGGGTTTTTTTTGTTCTGCTGGACACATGATCCCAAATATTGAAAAGCAAAGGCTGATTCACTGAATAACACTGAACTTTCTCCTCATTTGGAAGTGAATGCCCCTGCCATTACACTAGTTACATCTAATTTGCTGAAAAGACAATTGCAGAATCCCAACTCACCTGCCTTCTATTACTTATTAAATAATGTTTCATACTGCAGAAGAACTCAGACTGAGTCTTGTCTTCCTTTTTTCCATAAATAAACATACAAAAATGAAGAAACAAAATCAATGCTATTTTTACTGGAGACCAAACTGTGAAATAATGTGTAACAAATCACATTTTTCTATAAAGTACAAATGCCTGCAACAGAATTCAGTCTAAAGTGAGAAGGTGGAGGTCATGTTTTATGGCACTGGAAGACATCATTATAAATTTAACAGTGGGTCACTGGTATGAGGAACTACATGAGCGCCACGTATAGACAAGTGCCAATTGCGGAGGAATTACTCTTACATATTGCAGAACTGCTCTGCCCCTCCTGTTGGTAACCTCCCAGGTCTGTGGCTGTGTGCAGCCCAGCTGCAGCTCACCCCAAAATGCCAAGAAATGGTACAGAGCAGCTCCACACCCCTATGGAGGGACTCCTCTGCCTCTTGGATCTGCAAATGTTCTCAAGTCTGTATGTGCTTTCAGCAGCTACACAACACAACAAAAGATCAAGTGTTTCACACTCCACCTCAGGACTTGGTTGCTGCTCAAAACTCAATTCATATGTTATACAGTGAGCAATCTGTCACTGGTGAGCAGGGACTGCGCTCTTGTCACTCGTCTGTTAATGTATGCAGGTATCTGCAGTCCCTCCTGAACTGCTTTACCTTCTGACAATATGGAAGGAACTATTTCTCACCCCAAATTCTACACGCTTTGGCATGGAAAAGCCACTGAAACCATTGGCACTTATAAGCTAAGGTAGGATGCATTTAGCTTGCTTGTAACCAGCTAAAATTGCAAAAGGAGATTCCTCCTCTTCCTTAGGTGGTGTTTTAAGACGGGGCGAATGCTCCCTCTGGAGGTGCTCGTCTCTGCGGCACACACGCTCTGCCGCTTGCAGAAGTCACCAGAAATTTTCTAAGCAGGGAAGATGACCAGGAGAGGGGAAAGGCTGGGGTTTTTAAACACACCAGCCAGTTTGGGTTGCAAAATGATACAGTAGCAGAAACCTCAAAGCTGTACAAGTCCCTACTGCAGGTTACTACTTGTAGTCCTTTGACATCGGAAGAAGATATGGGAGGCGGCTGCAATCAGAGGGCACAGAGATTAAAAACCTGAAGCTGCCAGAAGCAGGGTTTCACCTGTGCTGTTGCTCACTGAACATCTTTCGAAGCCAACGTCAACCCGCATGTGCTTCAGCCAGCTTGAGTGCCCGTACTACACCCTGCGTATCACACCATCTGCCCAGCAGCCTTCATGCTGGATACAGCAAATTACAGCACATCCCTCCCAATTTTGGCATGAATTAACCCATCTTGCTACAGGTGCACAGAAAAAACGTGGTCCCAAGTGTATGGAAAATCAGCCCTGTTGATTTTTGCACCATTGGAGGTGAAAAGCTTGACTGAAAAGCCAAGCCAATTTGGCCCAATGTTAATATGGGACAGAAAGATCATAAGCACATCGGGCATGTCTGTGTCTGTACTTGTGTGGCCAGCCACTTCATAACCAAGAAAGTGTATGTCATGCCAAGCCGATTTGAAAGTAACTTATCCTTATAAACCCAGCATTTAAAGATGGAGACAAAGTATGTTTCCACCTGCAATAGTTCTGTTGTGGTTTACAAAATTAGCCTAAAGCACTTCCTAAAATTATTTTCAACACTCCTGAACCATTGCAAATTTTTATTTTTTTTTGCTTTAGAGTTGTTTGGGTTTTTTTAATTTAGAGAAGAAAAATACATCCTTTCTTCTGGATTTTCTGAAATATAAAAAGAAGAACTACAATGCATCTTTTTGCCTAGTAGTGCATGACATTGTGGACTACCATTCTCCCTCTTCCTAAATGCTGCCTGTTCTTTCACTGGGGGGGGTGATGGACACCAATTAGCCCATGCAGTGTCACTCTTCAGGTCATCCAGAGATGTAGTGGCAGCATCTAGCGTGATCGAAAAGTAAAATCATGGCTATTTCCAATGTAAATTCTCTACCTCTAGAGAAGAAAGATAAAACCTGTATAAAACTGCCTTCGGTGTACTATAAATCACTGTGGTTATGGGAGTACATGGAAAGATAGTGTGTTATTTTTGGCTACTCTTTTATCACAAGTTTGTCTGCTTTCTGATTATTGAGACCGGCCTTTCCCTTATCTGCGCTCTTTTTTTTTTTACCTGTGTGTGTAGCCATCAGCCATCAGTCTGCCACCCACAGTGCCTCAATACTGCTCTGTCTGACAGAGACAGCAGGACAGAGCTTATAATTAAACCTGGAAACTATTAAAACTATAAAAGGATTCATAATAAACATTCTAGTGACCACATTGGTCCTCTTAATCCATCATCAGCAAGAGTATTTGATTATTTATGTTATATATTTATGTGTTATTGTTTATTATTATATTACCAATATTATTAATATTATATTTATGTTATGTATTTCTATATTTGCTCCTTTGGGGGAGTTGAAAAGGTCTGTGTTAAAGATGCATCAAAGCAGGCAGCTGGGCCGGGAGCAAACAGCAACCTGAAGGTCTCAGTGGACCGGTCAAGGAAATCAAAACACTTCCAGCGGACGGCTCGTCCCTGTGCACAAGTGCTTTGCCACCGCCTCAGACAAAGCAGCCTTGGAGAGTCACCGACCAAGGGAGCAATGTGAGAAAGCTCTGGGTCAGAAACACCTTTGAAGCTGGAAACTCTGGGGCTTATTCTGACATCTGGACGATTTGTGCTTGTTCCAGAAGTGGAAGGGAAATGTGTTGGTCGCTTTTGGGATTGGGGATTTGGGCAGAAGGATGCTAAGGCTGATTTAAGCCTGGGTTTTGTTGTTGACTTGGAGATGGCTTGGTGCTCAGCGCTGGTTTTCATGCAGACCAGCCCATGCCAAGCTCCCCCCACGGCTGCTCTGTACCCACAGTTACTCCCTTGCCTGGGATTAATGCCATCCACTCTTAGTTTTTATTATTCCCATCATAAGGATATTTGTCAGGAGATAAGTTGGTCTTTTTATAGTGAGGCCTGGAGTTTCCATGGTGAAATTAGCCAACAGGAGTTTCCTCTACAAAGCAGAGCATATTCTTTACTGGCAAAAACATGTTACTCCCTTGGTTGTGAGGAAGTGTCATTGTCTGAGATCTATTCTGGTTTTTAAGGGCTCCAGATCCTCAAAGAAATATTTTTAACCTGAAAGGAATATTTATATTGTCCAGCGAGAGCAGTTCACCAGTTTGTTTTTAGTTCTGCTTCTGTGTTTGCTTTATCTGTGCATCACTTTTTCCCTATTGATCTTTTTTACCAACATTTAATAGAAAAAGAAAGCAAAGGTAACAGATAAAAGTAATTCCTGGAATTAATCCACTGATGGGGCCAAAGTAACACCAGGGCTTAATTTGATCTGCCACAGTCAATGTGCCTCCTAACCAAGAGCAATGTTTTTGATACAATATTTTCTAAAATTTGGGAAGCCTTTGAAGATGCCCAGACCCAGCCTGTGGGCTGGATCTTGGCTCTCAGTACCAGGCATTAAGCAGAAAACCACCTCTTGCCCTTCTGATATTTGATGTGTTGGGCTAGAAAATGAAAAATCATCTTATTTTAAACTAGGCCACTTGAAGCAGAAATTAATAACAAGCTGATTATGAAACCATATGTAAAAGCTCTGGTATTGGCACAGAGCTCAGTTTGTGGACTAACCCTGAATGAGGACCAGCTCCATTAAAACCCACAGGGTTATGACACTATAAGCCTGGTATGAGACCACAGTCACAACTAAAAGGCATCAGGAGATTATACATGTAATAAGTTAAAGAAATGTGTTTATTTTTTTCCCTTAGGCCTGGTTATCTTAATAAATTGGCATTTTGCTGATGCTGAGTATCTAAGGCGATTCTTTTTTTCACCATCTGCTGAAGTCAGCATGACTGAAATGCCCATATTTCTGTGTTTTCCAGCATCAGGGCCTTACAGTGCTTATCTGCTCCAGCATCCTTGTCTTTCTTTCCTCGATGCTTCCCTGAGGAAGCGAAGTGACTATGATGGATGTATTTTACATTGCTAACAGTCAGTTAGAGCTACCTGCTACCCCCTGATGGAACAGCTCTGATTCTGCCATGGAATAATGAGAATTAATGACTCATCTGCTAAATAGGCTTTTTTTGTATGTTTGTGCCTATTTTCTGCAGGAACTGAACACCCTTGACTCTCACTGATGGCAATGCATGAAGCACCCTTGAAAATCAGAGTACTGGATGATGTATAAGCATGGGAATGAAAACACGCTGGAGCCGTGGCACGTTGATCTCATCTGTGTTGCTGAGGTCACCAGAGCAGATCTACAAAAGGAGGTTTGCTTCTGGCAGCTCAGAAATATCGCTCTAAAATACAGCCTTGGTTGTGACAAATGTCAGTGCAAAGCAATTCTTTGACATGTTTATTTAAACATAAATATGAAGGGGAAGTTTAGAGAAAAATCATTAGGATTGGAAATTCCAAACATTCTGTTCAAAACATATGGATAATAAATCTTACATCCTTTTCTTCTAAAATAAGAAATTCACCAAAACAAAAATGCATGAGGTTTAGAATATGATCTTGAATTTCTATATTTACATTAATCAAAAAGTTTGGGCTAAAAAAGCATCAAAACCCAACTTTTCATCAAACACAACAGATAAAAATCAGTAGAGGCATGGAGATGCTTCCAGAAAGAGAGATGGTGCAAAACTCCCTTGTGGCAATCTTTGGAAATAGGCTTCAACTTTATCTAAACCAAACTGTAACTCCAATCACCAAATCCAAAACAGTACGCTGGATTTTTTGTGTTTGATTTGAACTCTGAGGCTTAATGTTCTGATTCCCATGTGCAATATTAATTATGGTATCGAGCAGTTTTAATTGTCACTTTAGGGTCTTCTGTGTGAGTTTAGGGTCACCTTGCTCCCAGGAGACAAAACTATGAGTAACAGCAGGTTGTTCCAAATAATACCATATAAAAACCTTAACAATGCTTTGGATTTTGCTTAACTTTCTTTTAGTTTTACATATATTTGAAAGTCCATGGCATGTACGGGCATGAAGAGGAAAGGCATGGGGTCGGAGGTTGCCAGCAGCAGTGCTCCCAGCCCTCTGCTCTCCCTTGCTCTCTGTGGCCCGCAGTAACTAATTTAGCCTCTCTCTTTCAGCTTCTTCAAAATAATTACACTTACCCCACAGGGGTGTTGAAACAGATTAATTAGCTACTATTGGTAGAGACCTTTGAAGATGTCAGGCACTGTAAGTGCTGCTTATTATGAATGTATATTATTGCACACTGTATGCATGCTGGGATTATGGAGTATTTGATATTGTGCAATTGGAGAGGAAAAAGAAACGAGGAACATCCTTAGGGAGCCTGACCGGTATGTATTTCTAAACACAGTCCTTTCCCCATCTCAACGTTGTATTCCATTTAAATACCTTTCTCAAGACCCTAATGGTTTTCTGTGAAGTTATCAGATATCCCTATGCAAACTTCTAAGACAAGGTATAATTTGGAATTTCATATTTCCATTATTTCCTTGGCTTCATAACTGCAGTGGCCACAGCTGCCACAACTTTTAGCCAAAGTCAGTTAGTTTGGACTTCCAGATGTATTGGTTTCTTAATCTAGCTGTCAGTGTGGCCACACAGGTGTCAGTTCCAGGATGACATAGGAATACACCCCAACAGGGCTCAGGGCTCAGCTCAGGGCTTTGAATTTGAATATATTTACCCTCACAGCATCCTTGGGATAAAAGGAAGTGCAGTTATCATTAACCAAATAAATGGGTCTGCTCGCAAAGTACCACCACTGTAGGTAAAAGTGGACGAAATAGGTTTGGTGACTTCAGTCTGTTTGAAAGTCACCTGACTCCTTCAGTAGTGATGGCAGTGTACACTGTCCTTCCTCTCTGATCAGCATCACTTGGAAGTTCCTATAACCCTCTCTGTTTTCCCTCTAGCTATTAAGCACACCTTGCCCAAGCATTACTCTCTCTGAACACAGAGATTCCCTTCCCTGAACATTTTCACTTTTCCCTCTTTTTCTAACATATTTTAGAGATGAAGCAGAACAGACCAAAAAGTGTTCCCACCCCAAAACATGCACTGTTCTCTGTGTAGTAGCTCAGCCTTCTCTCATTCATTGTATGAAAAAAGTTAACTCTTTGGTAATCATTGTGAAATAGTATTTGTGTTTATACATCATAAAATATTTGGTAGCAATTCATTTATGACTGCAAATTGCCTCAAACCTGGTATCTGATGACACCATGACAGACACAAAGCTTGAAGATTTTCTATCACCCAGATTGTGATGTCTTTGATCTTGGTTATACAGTGTCCAGTCTGATGTAAGCTCATTCTTACTGAAATCATAACAAGACCTTCCACATTACTCCTCTTCTGCTGCAGACCAAGGGCAATAGGGTGTACATCCTTTAGAGACATGTGCAGCATGTCTGCCTTCATTCACATCTTGCTGGGAATCATTCCTTCTGTATGATCGTCATGTGCACTACTTGGATAAATTAGACTTTTTAGTTTGTTGTGATTCCTTCTGCAGAAATTTGGCCATATCTTCTCTCTTTCTCCTCCTCAGCTTGCAGAAGAACTCCATTTGTGTCTTCTGCTGTATCAAGAATATTTTTATCATTTAAAAACTAAGCCTGAGATGGCTGATCTGGCAGTACAGTAGCTGATTTTTTTTCCCTCCAGGCACTTTCCCCTTGCCAGAAGGATGCTCCCACCTCCCTGTGCCACCTTTCCATCCCTGGTAAGACTGAGAGGAGCACGTTTCAAAAAAACAGTAGGTTAGCAGCTGGGCACCTTGGAGGACATTTGAGTTGAAGGTGTATTTCTGCCAAACCAGAAAATCTACAGCTTCCACCTCCAGCAGCGGGTCAGTGGGAGCTGGGCAAGGAGCAGCCCTTGCCGGGCATTGCTGCCTCCTCCGGGTACCTGCTCCCCAACACCAGCCGAAAAGCAGTAACCACCAGCTCATTAGAAACAAGGCTGTGGAAGTTCAAACATTATTAAAGAGGGGGAATGTTTTATTTGAATGAAGATGATTTTCTGTGCCAAAACTCTGCATTCTCATAAGCTTTTCCTGTTGTGATGGGTTGACCCTGGCTGGACGCCAGGTGCCCACCAAAGCCGTTCTATCGCTCCCGCATCCTCAGCTGGACAGGGGAGAGAAAAATATAACAAAAAGCTTGCGGGTTGAGATAAGGACAGGAGAGATCATTCACTAATTACCGTCACGGGCAAAACAGACTCAGTTTGGGAAAATTAACTCAATTTATTACAAATCAGCCAGAGTAAGGTAATGAGAAATAAAATGAAATCTCAGAACACCTTCCCTCCACCCCTCCCTTCTTCCCGGGCACAACTTCACTCCCGGATTTCTCCACCAAGCCCCCCCCAGCGGCACAAGGGGGACAGGGATGGGGTTTATGGTCATCACACGTTATTTTCTGCCGCTTCACCTCCTCAGGGTGAGGGCTCATCACACTCTTCCCCTGCTCCAGCGTGGGGTCCCACCCACGGGAGACAGTCCTCCACAAACTTCTCCAATGTGGGCCATTCCCATGGGCTGCAGTTCTTCACGAACTGCTCCAGCATGGGTCCTTTCCAAGGAGTGCAGTCCTTCAGGAGCACACTGCTCCAGCATGGGTCCCCCACGGGGTCACAAGTCCTGCCAGAAAACCTGCTCCGTGGGCTCCTCTCTCCACAGATCCGCAGGTCCTGCCAGGAACCTGCTCCAGCGCGGTGTTCCCACGGGGTCACAGCCTCCTTCGGGAACCCACCTGCTCCGGTGTGGGGTCCTCCACGGGCTGCAGGTGGAGATCTGCTCCCCCGTGGACCTCCCTG
>NW_010972653.1:5932050-5953217 GCF_000737465.1 Haliaeetus leucocephalus
GTGAATCTTCGCTCCGGCGCCCGGCGCATCTCCTCCCCCTCCTTCTGCACTGACCTTGGTGTCCGCAGGCTTGTTTCTCTTACATGTTCTCACTCCTCTCTCTGGCAGCTGTTTTCTCACTGTCCCCACTTTTTTCCTTCTTAAAAAATGTTATCCCAGAGGCGTTACCACTATCACTGATTGGCTCGGCCTTGGCCGGCGGCGGGTCCGTCTTAGAGCCGGCTGGTATGGGCTCGCTCTCTCTGGAACACAGGGGAAGCTTCCAGCAGCTTCTTACAGGAGCCACCCCTGTAACCTCCCCCGCTACCAAAACCTTGCCACACAAAACCAATACACCTGTCCATTCAGCTTTTTTCCTTCTCCTCGCGTTTCTGCACCAGGTGGTGCCCAACCATGAGAAGGCTGAATCGTTCAGAGAGGCTGCCTTTCCAACAAGGAAATTACTATTCACAGTAAATCCAGTTAGCAAAGCTGAAATATTGCAGTCTGCTAGCGCACTGTGAGCCACAGAACCCACGCAGGAAGATGCCCATGATCTCCAGCCTATACTCCATGTCCTGCAAGAAGGGGCAAGCGCACAGGAGCACATTGGTCCTCAAGATACAACCCAACTACAAACTAATTTTTACTCTCACTGCATCTCTTCAGTGCATTCCCAGTTTTACTGCCTAGAGGCCAGAGAGGAAAAGGTATGTGAGTGTTGAGTGTAATTTTCCTTATCGCAGCTACAAATTATTTATAAAGCACATTATAATTTGCTTACTCCCCTCTTCCTTCTTTGTGGCTCTCAGCGTCTCAGAGAGTTGTTTTGTTAAGACGAAGCCTTTCTGTTTGTCTCCAGATGAGTCAGGGTACACAAATAAGTAAGCCACTACGAAAAACACAGATATAATGGAAATTACAGAGGAAATTACTGTCATGCAGCACACTGCCCCTCTCCCTTCCAGGGCTGGATTCTTCTCTAGGTTGTGTTTAGTTTTAAATGTAGTGAGTGACAACATTTCTGCTTTCTCCCCCGAGATATTACTGTATGAAAGACGTCTCATTCCCCAAATAGGGAGTCAACCCAGTTTGCTTCTAAAATCTGACTAATTGCAGTATTTCTACTGGAACATAGGATACAAGACTAAAAAAGGCCTTTTGGCTCCCTAAGTTGATTCTATTGAAAACAACCATTCATTCATACATTTTTTTTTAAAGCTTCATCTTAAAACTAGTCACATTGTGCGTCTCCCACCCCCAAAGATTTCTGATAAAAATGGTTTCATTACTCAAACTAGGCAGTGGGGTTTTGTATCTTACTTAAAGGTGCAAAGAGTCTTGAAAGATTTTGGTCTGAAATCTCTGGTCTCTCTGTCAAATTTTTCATGAACTGTTGGTGATTTAAATTTATTGTTCAGGAGGTACACCGTAGGTGTATTTTGGTCTGTCAGTGTCTCGTGTATAAGGAAACTCACAGCACAGCAATATCTCCCACCTTTCCCTATGGCAGGACCCATGCAATGGTGACATTACTGGATGGAGGTGGAAAGTTCTCACTGCTTGTTTCATGGGAGCAAAAAAAAATTTGTTCTTTCTGTCTCTTCCCCACCTTCTTCAGATCACTGACACTGAAAAGGGAAAGAGAAAACCAAGCACAAGCTAAGGGAAAGAAGAGGAGGATTTCAATGGAAAAGCAGTTTATGTTCTCCTATGTGTTCACCTCTCCTTGCTCTTGCCCTGTTAGCTGAAGGCTTGCCAGGTTTTTATCTGATCTCAGCCTCTGAGCACGAAGTGCTCGGAGTTACATGACAGAGTTACTGGTGTGGCCAGTGCCTCTCAGTCACTGGGTTTCTCGAAGCTACAGAAAAGCAGAAATAGCATTTCCCCTCCCCGAAGGGAGCTTAGCTCTTGAAAGTCTGGGCTCATAGAGGACTGTGAGCAGCGAAGGCTGGAAGAAAGTTTCAGCAGGAGAACAAACTATTTGAATGTGTGTAGAACTAATTTAAGGTTTTTTAAGATAAGCTGATGAGATGCTTATGGTGATGAATTATTTAGAATTTGCATATAAACAATAACACTATGTGTTCAAATATGAGATTAGATTTAGATACTGTGTACTACACAGACTTCTTCAAATTTTCACTGAAAGCAAAAATCAGGCTTCTGATGTGCTACCCCTGCTACTTGGATGAGCATCCACCTACACTTCTAAGTTATCAAGGGGAACGTAGCTAATCATCAGTTTTTCTGTGCAGTGAAGTTCACAAAGTCACAAGCCCCTTAGAAATTACAAGATGAGCTGCAATGAGTTGAAACCTGTGAGAAAGCTATTAATAACCAACCAGCAGATTTGATGAAGACAACTTGTACCTGATCCTCATCATGAATGATGAATGGCCACAGATGAGTTCTCTTGGAGGAAGGACTCCTTTTCCTTGGCAGCAGTGAAAGCTGTTCATCCATCAGATGACAGACCTTCATCCAGAAAGGCCAGTGGTGTTAAACACTTCTCAAGCCATGGAAGCTGTCTCCTTGTTAGACAGACCACTACTTGGGATAGGTTTGAACTGGACAGAGGGAACTTCTTACCAGGAGGGTAGCACAGAGCTGGGGCAGGCATCCAGATGGGGATGAGTCTCTCTGTCCTTGGTGGTTTCCAGCTCATCTAGGGAAGGTGGTAGCTGGCTTGCTTTATTGCTTTGAGCAGCAGGTTGGAGTAGAGATTCCCCCAGCCAACACACCTTTCCATGATACAGTAATTCTGCAAAACCACACAGGGTTTAGGGGATGTCTTTACGAAATCCCAGGTCAGTTCAAACCATGGTTTTCTTGAAGCAATTGCAGAAACTAAGGTTTGAGGCTCATAACCCCAAATCGCCAGATCAAACCACAGAAGCAGACAATCTTAGCTGGCTTTCCAGCCAGTACATCCGACTCCAGAGAAGAAGACAAGACAAGCAGGTGCCACAGAGGAAGATGGGTCTTGGTCCAGAGACCTTGTCTCACAATGCTTCCTCGAGGAACGGGAAACGATCACCAACACAGGACACCTACTCGCCAGGTCCCCTTGGCTGTACATGCCCAGTCAACCTTTGGTCGCCCTTGCAGCATCAGAATTTCCTAACTGTATTGTCCATTGCTTTGTAATCTTCAAAGCAGACAGCGTTTCCCCAGGAACAGGACCTGATTTATTTCCATGAAGCGCCTGGCAATGAAGGCTGTGCTTGGACAAAGGCCCTACAGAAGGCAAGAGCCTTACTAAGGGCTTGCCCATGTGTAAAGGTTGCACCACCTTCTTTTCTGAACAGTCAAATCAAAACAATACTGAAGGCCTCCACAAGCATGCAGTCAAATACAAACCCTGAAAGGAGGATATTGGTTGTGAAATCAGTACCTAAGTGTGGGAAGGGAGAAGCCATCATCCTAATTCTCCTCTTAACCTTCTCCTAAAACATTTTGTTCTCTTTCTGTTTTCTCCTTCTATTCCACTTGAGTAGTGTTTAACTTCATTTACACCATCTTCACACAAGGGTGAAATTCCTGCTGGACTTGTAGCCACTATTCCTTTTGAGAAAACATGCTTGAGCCCAATGCTGAAAGTTACTGAACATCTTTCCAGTGCTGCAAAGCCTCAGCTTTCATTTATTTCAAGATAAGTGGCTGACGCACTACACATCGTAGGATGTTCTCCTGCTGGGTCTATGCAAAGAAGAGCTCAGGTAATTATTAAAAATTATTAAAATTTTAATTTCAGCTGTCAGTAATAATGTCAGTTCTGCCTGTCAAAGAGGGTTGGAGCCACGTGTCTGACAGCAGGCTTTAGGCCCCAGATACCTTATCATGTAAAGTCACCCGATGCACAAACCCAACATTTTACAATTCTGGTGCTTTAAAAACAACCTTTCCTTACTACAAACATGGCAGTTGGCCACTCATTGATTGACTGGATTTAATTAATTGCAACTTCAGACTGCAGTCAAACTGCACATTTGACAGCATCGCTAGTCATCTCCAAGGAGTAGGTGTTGGAGCATGCTGGTGGGAGCTACTCCTTTCCTTGCCCTTAGTCCCCAGGGCCTGTGCCTATCCTTCCCATGCACCCTTTCCCTTTGTGCTCGTCTCCTTCCAAAATGCGTATAGTTGGCCACTGAAGAACAAGAAGAGATCTACATACTTAATATTCAGGAGCAAGCAGTTTACAGCCATTGCCTTTTGGGGATCCAGACCCTTTCAAAGAGATGGCCAAGGCAGCGTGGGAAAGCGCAGCTGAGATTCAATACTGAAAACCCTCAGGACCGCTAATGATCTAGGTGCTTGTGCTGATGGGCTACAGAGGTGCTGGTGGGAAACAAAGAGGTCCTAATTCCTTCTGGGAGAGAATGGCAGCAACTTCCTCATATCTGATAGCTGCCCCAAGTGCATAGATCAAAAAAGGCATTTTTAAATCATCTCACCTGTTTTAAAAAAGATATATATGTGCAGGCCTTCTTCCACTAATTTATTTCATTTTGATCAGTCCTTCATCTTTGTTTTGAAGATAATAGCCTAAATTTCTCAAGCACATAGTCTTGCTAATTGCTCCTTGCTACAAAGTCCTAGTTTCCATAAGAAAATATTTTTATTATGCTAAAATCTAAATTACATTTCAGCCTTGCAGTTAGTTTTCTCTACTGGTATAGCTACATGTTTTAGGGTGTTTGTTTTTTTAACTGAGCTCGTTTCACTAATACCTCTGGTCCCACATTACAGCAGAGCCCAGAGATGGTTGCATCAGTGGGGAGGGGGTGGCAGTGGGCTGGGTGAGCAATGGGAACACTGCACACCAGCTTGGCCAGTACAAAATGTTTATGCAAGCACATGATAATTTCAGTATGAAGATAGACTGGTAGATATATTCTACTTATACTTACAATTACCTTGCATTGAAGCAAATATTAATATAAATTTGTGTAACACTGTGTTACGTTTGATTAATATAAAAGACAGTATGATTTTTACTTCTGTTACAATACTAAGCTCCACCAACAGAGGCAGCATTTGTGACTGGGCAGACTTTGCTTCTTCCTGACATCCCCCTTGGCTGAGTCAGCCTCTATGCACCAATAAAGAATCCCATATAACGCTGCATAAAGCAGTTTTTATTTCACAGAAATGTATCACTCTAGAATTCAACAGTGTGTAACTTTTATTATTATTTACCTTTTTTATAGAACATACATACAGATAATATGCATTGAGTTATTCAGGGTGAATAATACACTTTAAATTCTTAGTAAAAAAAAACCCCACCACAAAAGAGTCTGGTTTGCAGATACTACCTAGGCATTCAAAGCTTAATTATATTCTTAGTCAATTCTGATTTACATTTAAATTACAAATTGCATTTTGCTAGCATAAATTTACAATGCTACTTAAAAAAATACATATTCCATGGTACATGAATAATATTTCAAAGCAGTCAGATCGTGTTGGAATCCTATGATCTCTTGATAGTGGGTGCTGAATATTAATATTTCTAGAACGTTTTCTCCATTTGAATATAACATTTCTTAATATATAAGCCTTGCATATTTGAATTCAGCCAACCATCCATGGTGCAGCTAGTTGCCATAGGATTTGCAGAATGAGCTGCCTGCACGTGCATTTTTTAGAAGACTTCAGCATAGCTATGCAGAAAAATGCGCCAAACCCAAGTACAGTTGTTACTGGGCCAGAACAAGGAGCTTTTTATGAACCACTTCACTCTGTGACCATGTTAAATGTCCAGAACCAAGTAGGACCCATTGACATCAGTTTGTGGCTGGGAGGTTTTTGAGGAAGGCTCAGAAGTGAGCAGGACAGTTCATCTGGGCCCCAGAACCAGAGGATCTCTCCTCTGCTTCCAAGGGTGAAGCTGTCTCGAGCGTTTGCAGTCTTCTACCAGTAGCTCATGTTCTTCTGCCAACTACAGGCATGTGTTTACAATGCTCGTGGAGCACATTTTGCTTTGATGCGTAATCATTTCCATAGATCTCAGAGAAAAATGAGTTTGTTAAATTGCCTTTAATCCCATTCCAGTGCGGTGACAAGTATTTTCCTCTGGGTAAAAAAACAGAACTGGACACTTGCTTCTTATTGCAAATTCCTTTGGTGTAAGTACATGCTACTACAGCTGTGCTGCCGCAGCAAAACCCAATTCTGGTGATTACACTGCGCATAGCCAGGACTGTTATTATTTCACCTGCAGATGACATCCTGTAGCTCATGAGACTCAGCATAGCTTAAGTCAGTTGGAATGGGAGGTAGACAGGGTTGTACAGCATTAAATTCCAGTTTAAGAAGCCTTCAGTCTTGAGATTCAGAACCATTGGAGACATCCTCCGTAAAAACAAATCCATGCTCGTCTGTAAGAGAAAAATGGAAAGATGTTGTGAAAACAAAGCAGAAACATAGTTACTCTCACTTACTCACAAGCAGCGGTAATGACAAATGACTAATAGGTATAATTGTTCATAAAGGAGACTTTATCTTTAATTTCCTCTCTCAGAAACTTTTTAGGAGCAATATTATTTCAACTTTATTTTCCTGGAAAGCTTCTGTTTTGATGGGAAAGGAGTTGCCTTATAAATGCTGTAACAAATTCACCTGGATTGTATTACGCTCAGGTTATTTCATTTCAGCTCTCTGTGACAATTTGCTATAGAAAGGAGTCATTTGCAATGGTTGCTTTAAAAAAAAATTCAAGGAAGATGTTCAAACAGAGGGCCTAGCTACTTTTAAAATCCTTTTCCATTCTAGTATAACTGAGGGAGAGAACTAAGTGCTAGCATCTTTACAGACATAAAGCAACTTCAAAAACACATCTTGGAGGAAGTTCACCAAGAAACTGGCTCCAAAATACAGTGAATGTGGCTGAAATGATGGAAAAGGAGGTAGAGTTAGTTTGGAAAGGTTTGATTTCTTTTTACTCCTCATGACTGGGACCTGCTAGGCAGGATGCTCCACTGCATTAAAATCTGTGTCCCTCACAAGGCAGGGAGCAGGTCTGGAACAAGGGCAAGCATACCATTTCATTCTCACTTTTGCACAGCTGGCAAAGCCTTTCCATAAAAATGGTGTTAGGCAGCAAAAGGGAATGATGCTGAAAAAAGTGTAACTTTGCATATACAAGGTCTTGTACCATGAATTTACTAAGATGTTTAAATTGGTTAAGTCAGGTATCTGTATAAATCTTCCTTTTTCTATTAAGCAACCACTTTTCCAGTAAAAAAATTAATAACTTTCTCTTCAGAGTAAGTTATATTGACTTTCAAAGAATATGAATGACAGTCCCATAAGCACAGTAAACTTTGTAAGTGTACTTCTCAAAATAGAATTACTTTTTAAGCCTTTTTCAGCTTGTTAAAGCCCTATTACTAATGGGCTAGGGTATATAATCACTACCCCATCTTCCAGGATGGATGAAGGGGGACTTCTCCTTTTGGTCCCTGTATGGTAACTAGTAATCCTGTAGCTTCAGTCTTGCTGTTCAGTCCTGTGAGTCAGGAGGAGGACCTAAGGTTACTCATCTATCACAAGCAATGGTGCAAATGGTCATAGCATGCGACAGGATATTAATGTGAAGCTGGGGAAGCGATGGATTAGTGTTGGCCTTGTCACTGCTGATTGATAGCGGCACTTCATTATCTGGGAATGGGCAGTGAACAGCTCCCACACTCCCATGTGTTTGCGCATCCCTGAGCAGCATGGGGGAGCTCGGGGTCTGGCCTCGCTGCTCCCCTTCCGTGTCTCTAGGCTGTCGTCCACCTGTCACGCGTAGGCAGGGAGCACCCCCTGGCTGCATCCCTCACCCTAAACCTATGTGAGTCTCAGCACCCTCAGCCAGCCCAAGCAGCACGGGAGCAGAAATGTCCTCCTTCCTCACATGTGCTCGCAGCCACTCCTCTGTCTACATCTGTGCCTCTGCAAACTTCAGTTGGTGTGACTGCCGTGAGGATTGACCACTTACACCTCCATAACATCTGAAGCTGTCACAAGGGCCATACAGATGTTGATAGAAGATCCATAAATGTGGGTCTCTGCATGTTGCAGGTCAGCTGTGTCTCACGGGTCCGGACCCAGCAAAGTCCTCTACTTCTTCAGGTGCAACCCAGGCAGGGACAGAAACATGGGAGGCTCTCTTCAGGCTTGGACAGGTTGGGGATGCTCATTCACAGCTTCATTTTTCAAATAGAGCATCTTCCTCTAGAGAGAGATGGTCCCACCATGTCTCCAAACATCAACTGCACATGGGCTGTCCACCAAACAAGACATCTGCACTTTATGATCTATATTGTCATATTCACCCTTTATGATTTGTACCATGTGAAATTACCCTCTTTGAGCAATGAGGAAGACTCTAGGTTGAGTATTTGCTTGTGTGTTTTCCCAGCTTGGGCCTGTATGAAAGAGCAGAAAAGTCATCCCACCAACTACCTCCCCGCTGACATCTTCCTGTGAGCCTCTCCTGGTGGTGTGGGAGACTGACAAGCAGATCTCAGAGCCTTGATCAGCTCATGTGCTGAGATCCCCTATAGCAGTGGTTTCAGTAAGGCATGTGCATTCATTTTTAAATGTCATTTTTATTCCTCATAACAGCTGTGCTTTTATTTCCCTTTTAATTTGTAGACTTCTTCCCTACTCTCTCTGCCTTCACCTGAGTGCTGGCCTCCAGATGTGTGCCATTTCTGAACTGTGTGGTCGCAGTTGTGGTGTTTTAGAACAGCAAAAGGCTTTTTAATGACCAAAATGCATCACTTTTGACACCACCTCATTTGTTCACCTCCCGGCTAGCCGACGTCCAGCGTGGCTGGTATCCCGTGTGCACCTGTCTCCAAAGCAACTAACCACTTTTGCTGGGGGCGAAGCTGCCGCCTACACAGGATACCTCCCATCACGGCTGTTCTCCATCGCCATAGAAACCGCCCTCTCTCTGCGGTCCCATCCCAGCTGACCTGTTATTTGCTTTATCAATCTCTATGTTTTATTCCCAGCGCCAATGCCAGCATCTAAAAATAGAAACACATTGTAGGTTATATCCCACGCCAGGACCAAGTTACTTCTCTTTTGTGGGCATGTGAGTGTGAAGGGGATGAGTTTGGTTTTGTTTCTGTCAATTCTAGCAACAAAAAAGTAAGTTTCTATCTTGCCATCACTTGCCTGAAAAAATATTTGTTTCACATTTATTGTTAACCGCTTAATCCCTCAGGTAAAGACAAGGAACAATGGTGACAGCTGAAAATTATATTACTTTTTCTTTCTCCCTCTCTAATTCCCTTCAAAGCAAATTAAGTGCCTGGGACAGGATAATATCACTTTTCAAAAACCTCTCAAGGTTTCCAGGAGCCTGAGAATGACCCCATTAACCACTTCAGAATCCCCTTCCCACTAGCATCCCCAGCTGAGCAGCACAGATTTGTTTTTGTCTGTTGGAGACCTGGAGGAGATCTGGCATGTGCCAGGACAGTCCCCTCATCTCCGAACCCTGGGACAACATCAGAGTTGGGCCAGAGCCTCCCCAAGAGAGCATGCAGGCCTGTGAGAGCTTCTATCGGACCCACCTCTTTCCAAATTGAAAATGGAGTCTATTTTTTTTGCAACGTTTTATATTCTTGAGTGGCACCTACTTCAGTATATAGCAAGTTACATGCAAAATGCGGTGACTATAAGTGCACGTCAGACATTGATGTCAAATGAATTTATGAAAATTTTGTTACAGGTCTGTCTTCTGTTTCTGCCTGCTATATTACCTGTGTTTATGTGACAGAGAGATGGGAAAAATCTAAGGAAACAAGGAGACGATATTGGTCATAGAGCCTTTTTAGTGTGCACTGCTTTCTCCCTAGAAAGTATCTTTACACCCTAATCACATATTACCTCTCAATCTCGCTTTTTATCATAAACTAAAGAGACTGAACTGCTCATAGGTAAGAACTTTTTTCCCCAGCCTTCAAAACATTTTTCTGGCTCTTCTCTTCACCCCTTCTGAACTCTAAGTTTCAATTTCAGCTTGGCTTTATATTTTCTTTCGCTTCCTGTACCAGTTTGCTAAATCTCAGTCCAAAGGTTCCCACTTTTTCCATGTTGTCTCCGAGATGAAAAGCTTCTCATGATGATGGGTGAAATTACAGGGCATGGCTTTCCTTTGGAGTGACTATGCTGATCTCCACGCTTCACCTGGTGTGAATAAATCCTCCAGCAGCCCTCTTCTTTGGGTGCTCTCTAGAGTGATTTGTGTTTGCTTACTGCAATTGCATCTTCAGCAGCCTCTGCACCTCAAGGGAGGGATGCAAATTCTTGGCAGGAGGTTTCAGGAATCCTGTTCTGCCGCTGCTGCATTGAACAGTGTCCCACCCCATACAGAACAAAACTTTCTTATGTAAATACTCACACACACGAGTTTATTATCCGTTTTTCTGCAAGCATTTCTCTCATACTTGAAATGATCAGAGGAGCAATGAACAAAATGGCAGGGACTTCAGCCAAACCCATGTCTCTAATTCCAATGGGTAGTCAGAGAAATGCTTGGCACTGGCTGGCCAGCTCTATTTTTAATATCGTGTTTACATGTGTAATGACCATGTGCACATAATAGCTGTCCCCCTCGCTGCTCCACCCAGCACTTTCCAGTATTGCTCACTATAGCTTCAAGTAGACATGCCTTATGGCCATTCCCAAATTTGAGATGGCATAATCCAGGAAAAGCACCTCGGCCATTATGCATGCAAATGCGGTAACTATCAAGAATATTATTTTTTCACAGATAGCTTCTCTTGTTTGTCCCAGTCAGACTGGGATGCAGGGAAGGGGAGACACCAAGAGGGAGGTGGGGATCCAGCAGTCAGCGTGTTTTACTGCTCCTGGTACCCCACAAACCCATCGCAGCTTGGAGCTTCACAGGGGAGGCAGGAAAAACAAGACAATCACCTGGCTGCTGCTGGCAGGCAGCTTTGCTGTGAGATAAAACACCTGTGATCACTGCTGGGCTGACCTGAACCCAAGCATAAGGGGAGTGCTTTAGCTCATCGTTGGTCAAAACTCCCCCGATTTCTGGCTGCCTGGAGCGGTGGTCAGCAGCAGCGGGCAGCTCGTACAGCCAGCCTCCCAGCTATTTCCAGTTCTGCAGTCATCTTTTTGGACCTGCTCTTGCAGCAATCTTGCAGATGCGGCTTTCAGCTCAAATACAATAAAGCTCCCTTAGTAGCAGCAGAAAATTATACTTGAGCAATGGTCAAAACCGTGGGGAGCTTCCACTGAAAAGCAGCCAGAGCGTGAAGAAGAGAAGGATTTACCATTATTAAGGATATCTGTAGCAACATCACTTTCCAAACATGTAGCTTCAGCTTTGCTTGGGAAGATTATTTGTTAAGCTGTGGTGAGTGCAGGAAATCAATTTTGGACAGCTTAATAAAAGCAACCATTTACTGTGCTTGCTTCTTAACAAGGTCTTCTGGGATTCAAACATATGAAGAATGGCTGCTTGGCCCAGCCTGCTGCAAAACAGAGGGGCCCAACCCCCTGGGATAAATCATGGTCCACCTTTATTTTGGTTGCTGCTACAAGGGCCAGAGAAGCTGAGGGTGCAACAGTGCTGCTGAGCTGGGCTGCAGGGGTGGGAAAGGCAGCGGGGACACACCCACTGTCTGGACACATTCCATTGGGCTACTGAGTATGGGACCTCTGACGTGTGTGTGAGAGACCCCCTACCTTTTTCCGCGTACATTTTCTCTTGTCAGATTAAGCATTTCGCAACTTTTTAAAATATAAATAAAATTTAGAGTCCTCAGGATGAAATAATTATAATTACTTATTGTGAAAATGGGCGTGGCAAAAAAATCTTACGACCTGTTCATAATAATCCAACTCACACGTCTTTACAGTACCTGCAATATTTAAATTGTGAAACCAGTGTAGTTACATGTGCAATCTGTGCTGCTATGATGGTGTGAGGAAAATAAGCAGCCTGCAAGCACGCCGGATGAGGAGCACACTGCCCAGGCTACTGGCCCGACTGCAGTGAAAGCGCCAGCAAAGCAAAATAAATTGCTTTTGCTTAGCAGGAACAACACTGATCTCACCCTCCAAATTCAGCATTTCTTTCTCCTGCTGCTCTGACTCAGCAGTTTGCTCAGAGCAACAGGAAGGAAACAAAGTGGAAGAGGTAAGGGATGAAGGCAGAGGTGGGAGCCTGGCGCTTGCCGTGGCCTCGCATGTCCTACTGCTGGGACCTGGGTCAGGGTGCCGGAGCCGATCTGTGATCCTGGTGTGGTTTCTCCACGTAGCCGCAGCGACCCCTGCCTCCCGCCTATCACCAGGTCCACCCTGCAGCGCCTTTACTGGAAGGATCCCTATGACACCAAAATATTTGGGCGTGGGTGGAACGATCCTACATGGTTTTTACCAATTGGTAAGCACCAGTCACAACTGTAGAAGTAAAAGACACTAAGAATTCAGTGTATACCCATCTCCTTCCCACTAAGACAGTAAACGTCTTCATTAAGACAGATAAAAGGATGTCACTAGAGGCATGGAGAGTAAGAGGACTGGCCAGCCATGGCTCTACCTTTCCCTTTGCACCCAGAACAGCTACGCAAGTCCTGTCTGCAAATAGCAAGGCAATGAATCACTCTGCTATGCTGGATGTGGCTCTCATCGCTTTTATGGTGATACCATGGATGCTAGTGAGTTTCCTCCTTATTTACAGCAGCCTGAGATGAACGGGAGTAGGTGAGGCTCACGAAGCAGAGCTGTGCAACTGCAGTGCAGCCTCCCAAAAGCAAGACATGGAGGTAAAGATGTGACTGGGAACAGCATAGCAGAGCCCTCAAGATCTCAGTTGCTGTTGGATAGAAGTTGAACTAGACCAAGTCTGAGCAAAGAGCATGTGCTATTATATTGCTTACTTGTCCAAGGAAGCAAACGACTACACTGCTGGTGGTATTCAAAGACTGCCTGCAGACTGATCTGCAGCTCCTGATGCCAGGGTATGTTGGCAATTAGTACAAGCAAAGCATTAGTGGTAGGTCCCACACCAAAACCTTCCCAGCTGAGCATTTCACTTGGATAGTTAGTTATGGCGTGACTCACAAAAAAACAAGTAAGGAGGGAGGGGAATTAACTGTTCTCAGTTTTTCTGCAATTGAGTCGGTAACCCACAGTTTAAGAAACGCAGGCACCAAGCTCCAGCGCTTTCCAGCGAAAACAGGGCTATCCCCACAAGCAGGCAGCGTAGCATTGGTTAGCCCCAAAGCTCCCGTATTGAGTGGACTATGCAGACGGATATCCTAAAACTGTGTCCCAGCTTTTGCCCTTGGGCAACTCCAGCAGCTGGCCCAAACGCTCACCTGCAATCCCCGCATAGCAACCCAGAAGTAGTCACCATTAGAAGAACCAACACAATGTATATTTAACTACCTGGGTAGATTATGTGACTTAGTATGATGGCATCATTAACCACAATGTCATCATCTACTGCACCTATCCTTATCTACCATTTCCCTCCCAGTCCTGGACTTTGCTCTCAGGAAGTTCTGCACCTAATAGAGATTGTTTGCCCATGCAGTAAGGAAACAGCATTACAATTTTGTTTTCCTTTCTTTCTTTTTAGCAGCCCCGTGTTGAAAACAAACTGATTGTATCTGGTGTAATACTTCCAAAAGTTTCATACCATTCTGCACTGTATGTGTGTAGGAGATCTGAATTGTGTTTAGTACTCAATTGCATGACTACTGGGATAATAATGCAGCGGATCTCACTACTTAAAACTATGGAAATGGAAAAAAACCCCCACTTCTTTCTGCATGTGTATGGCCATTTTCTGTCATGCCTAGATCCAGCTGTATGCAATCCAAATATATTCTGTTATTAAAAATCACTTCGCCTGTAGACTTAACACTTGTACCCAGTGCAGAGCTGAGCAGCCTGCTTTATTTCATAGGCGGGGTGTTTGGCAGCTGCCTCCAGCTGTGGCAGTCTTTCTTTCACCAGGTGCAGATGGCAGCAAATCTCCTTCCTCCAAGGTAAAAATGCAAGTTCCAGCCATTTCCAAGCTACCACGCCGGAGACTTTCGAATACGCTGCCAGGCACATCCTCAGGGAAGGGAAGAGGGAGAGACAGAGAGAGGCAGACTAATGTAGCTGGAAAAATTTTTGTCCGAAATCCTGGCTGGCCAGAAATGTGCAGCAGAGGCATGACCCCACGTGACCGAAGCTGGAACCTAGGAGCCATGCCATCAGCCAGGGAAGCAGAGGAGCTTAGTCTGGGAATGCTGGATCTGGGTTAAAACTTGGTGAAATTGGGTCCAGCCATAAGGACTTTGTCCTGCAGGGACCTGAGGTGGGGATGCTCTGAGTGTGCAGGCCTTTTCCCTGGGAGCTTGGGGGTGACAGCTCTGGGAAACTGAGCTACGACCCCACACACCACCCCACTGCTGGAGATTTAGGAAATAACACCAGGTATGAGGAGCAGCCCACTGAGCGTAGCACGTCAGCAGTGCTCGGTACTAGATACCGCTTGGGATACTCAGCTGATTCTCGGTGAACTGAAGGGGTGCTCACAGCACAGGCGCAAGGCTGAGGGCTGCAGATTGGGACTTGCTCTTGTCGGTTGTAACGAAGTTTATTTTGTACAGCGCAAACCACTTGTTTTCCCCTATAGTCTCCTCAGTCCAGGATCTAACGCTGCAGGATGAACCCTGGAGTTCCTAATTTTGCTCACAGACTGGTTTTGCTCTGTTCTTGTTTTAAGTCTTCCAAAAATCCAGCATTAGCTCTTCGGCAGCATTTAAATTCCTAGGGACGTGTGTGGTCCGGAAAATGAAAACTAGGTTAATTGTTTGACCAATTCAATGAAGCAGAACCTCTGCGACCTAAACTCAGACCTGCATTATAGGACAAGGAGGGTGGTTTTTGTTTGTGTGACCTAGACAACAATCCTTTAAACATCACCGACGTAGTCCTTTGACATCAGTGCAGGCGCTATCTCCATGATTCCCCTATTTGCTTGTCACCACCCTCTCAATCTGAAGGGCAGGAGCTTGCAGGCTGCCCACTGCCATCAGCAGGTACTCCTGCATGGCAGGCATGACTCCCAGTCCTTAAACGTGGCCCCTGAGTCAGCAGTGACCCCACGATTAGTGCTTGGGAAAAGAGCACGTTGCACCATCCACTTCACATCAGTGGTTCCCAGAATGACTCACAAGTGGCGTGAGCCAACACATCTCGGTTGGAGACTTTTGGGGACCAGTTGGGGCCCTGCCCTCTCCTGCACCTGTGCCCGGCTACGTAGGTTATGCACAGCAACCGATAAAGACATCCCTGAGCAGTGTAGGTAAGTCAGCAGTCCCCAGGCAGCCGCCTGGGGTCCCATGGGAAGGGAGCCCCTCTGACACCCGGCTCTGTTCGATGGGAAGGGGTCTCTTATCAAGTTTTACAGAAAAAGTCTGGTCACCTTCAAAGTCTAAGGGGAGAAAGCTTCGTGCATGAAGGGAGGGAAAGCTAAAAAAAACAAACCTCATGGTAGCAAAAATGATCAAGAAGAGAAACCTAGGGCAATGCACAGAACGCAGGTAGGGGATTCAGACAGCCCAGTGCATGGACAATGGGATGCCTGCCATTGAGATGGCAACACGTGTACCTGAACAGGTCCCTTGTAGCAAAAGAAACATATACCAAAATGTAGATGAAGAAACAACAATAAAAAAGATGCCTTACGCTCGAACAGCCAGGAATGGGCTTGTCTCTGATGGACACAAGTCCAGTACATTGCTTCTGGCTGAACGACTTGCTGTATAACCTTCAGAATAAAGAGGACCCATCACTTGCTGGGAGCTGCAAAAACTGTCCAGCCCTGGCTTGTTTAACTAGTGGTAGGATTTTCAGTTTCTAATTATAACCTCATTAACTAAGAGCAACAGGCACATAACTCCTGGGGTTAATAGGTAATTTGCAGACCTGGCATCTAGGCATTGCTGACCTTCGGTTGGAGGAGGGAATCCACTGAAGACCTAGCTTGCTAAGGCATCGATTACAGGGTCAGCACAATGATTTATTGCTATCCTTTTCTACTCTTTATGTGCTCAACAGTGATTTGATACAGACCTGGAGTAAGAAACCTTAATTGCAGGTTACAGGAACATCCCCAGACCTACCTGGCTAGAGATAGCTTATCATTTGAACCCTCTTGTATACAAGATTTTTCTTAGCGACTTGCAATTAATTTCTCCAACTATCTCTTTCTTTTTCGCAGACCTTTTATTTGGCAACTGTGTTGCAGCACCAGTTAGCAGCTCCTGCCTGTTTATTTTTCTGCTTATTCCTGAAGATGGAATGCAGTCGATGCTGCGGGGAGGAAGCAACCAGAGATCAGTCTGCTCTTCTCATCTTCTGCTTGATCCTGGGCCTGGCTGTAGTGATGCAGACTTGGTGCAGTTTCTGCTGCCAGTGAATTTTACAGCATGGCAACTTGAACTGCCTAGACAACTGACTTGTGTTTTTCTATCCATCAAACCTCCTATGCCCCTCAAACTATGGGACATAGTTTGCTGGGAAGCACTAGCAGCAGCGTGCCTTGAGGTTGTCAATGAGCTCTTCATCATAGGTAAGATCCCCTTTGCCTCTTGGGTGCCAAAGGTGGCAAAGACGGATGTGCTACAGACAGGGAGCGGTTTTTCACGCAGCGAGACCGGAAGGCAAAATCCCCGATATGTGCCTCAGGGCACAGGTGATACCCTTCCCCTCTGTCCGTGCCCTGCCATTCCTGTGAGGAAGACTCACGGCTGTTACTCTATGGAAGTCCAGCATGGCAAGCGGGCAGCTCCCAATGCTGCGGCCAAAAATCCAGCTGTGCTCAAAGCTGACCTCGCTTGGAGTTCTCTCCTCACTCAAAGCTCCTCGTTGCAGTGTGGACATTTTCCTTTATTCACAGGGATTTTATTTTCTTTCCCAAGGGAGCCCTAAGGATTGGCTTTATGCTGGGTACAGTGTGCTGCTATCAGCTGGTCGAGCTTTGACAGACAAGCACTGGTAAATCCTGCACTGCTGCTGCAAGACCCGCTCCTTGCTCTTCTCTATTATTCCGGTAAATAACCAGAGACACCCTATTTTCTTTTAAGCAGCTTTAGGCTGCAGCTTTTCACCCTTTCGTCCTGATAGACCTTGCCCATTAATGGCCAGCGGCTGGCATCAGGTTGAGTTGGCCTTTAATTTGGCTGCAGATGCTGTTGTGCAACATGAGTTTTGGAGGCCTTCAGAGGCCGAGCACAACTCAACAGAGCTAATAACATCCAGCACCTGGCAGGCTGGCGGGCAGGGCCATGGACATCCCAAAAGGCTCAGAGCAAAGCCAGCTGGTGCCCAGCCCTGATGCAGCATGTGGGCAGTGTCATTGACCTCCTCCCAGGAATGCTTGGCTGAAGGACACCTATAAGGTGGACTGAGCAATTTCTCAACGAATGCAGAGCAGCTCTAACCTGCCAAAAGGCCACTTGAAGCTAGTCATGGAAGTATTGAGTGAAAGAAAGGTATGGTTAAAGAACTTGCCTTAGGGAGCAGTGGAGACTCTGCGTTGCAATGAGGGAAGCAAAGCCCATTAAGATCTTACTTGCCAGGGATGTGCCAGCTAGCAGGAACCTCCCATCTGGAGTCGAGCTTCCTACCCAGGAATCCTCCCCATGCCATGAGGATCGTCGCAAGGGTGACGGCTGCCCAAATCAGTCCCTCCAGCTCTGGGCAAGAGCCTCTAAGGGTTTGCTCACCAGTGAGGCAACACGTAGGGTGTCTCGCAGCACTTTACCCACGTGTTGCACTGCAGCAGGTAATTTGGCGCTGACGTGCTAGGATTGCAATGTCCTAGGAGGCTTAAGAAAAATCTCTCCTTCCCGTTTCAGGAATAGGATCTGGGAGAAATAATGGTGTTGTGTGGGCTCTCCACCTACTCCCTATCAAATGCTGTCAAAACTTCCTTCTGCCCATCCCCATTCTCCACCACAACCCACCAGCAACTAACCTTTGTCACAACTGGACTCTTGCTTTCTTTTCTTCTTCTTTATGTGAAGCTGGAAATACCCCATTGTCTGAAAGGCAAAAGGTGACTCTTTCCCTGAGTCCCATCTCAGCAACCATGAGAGAGCTGCCTTCCCTTGGAGTAGCGCTCTGCAAACAAACCATGTGAGACGGGGAGAGAACCAGCCATTCTAGCACCCTGATCTCTTCCCAGGAAATTTAAGGCACCCAGCTTTTTATGAAAATGGGCATTCTTATCAGCAAATTGGTTTGTCCTGGAAGCAACTCTTTTCATGTGCATCTTAACTCTCATTACATCAGCAAAACCCCAGAGATGCAAAATCATCATAAACTGCATCAAGCTTCATGGTGCTCTGGGCCATCACCTTCCCAGCCTGTGCTGCGCTGGAGCTGCAGCTTCTGCTTTCTTTTCCCCATCCCTCTTCTTGGTTTTCAGACAACCAGAGACTTTCCCAGTGTGGAGGGGAGGGAAAGGCATCTCTGTCCTGAGCAGAAATATCAGTAATATGTGGCATATTAAAAACCCTACTATAAACATAAAACAACAGATAACAATTTGTGGGCATTTCTTATCTAGTGATGCTCCCTCTGTTGCCAGCCATGTAAATCTCTGGCCGCTAGGCTCTGCGCACCAGCAGTGCCCCAGCCACTGTGAGTCATGTCTTCTATTACTTTGCTTTGCCTCCCCGCTGGTGCTGCAGCGGGCAGGAGGCAAATCAGACTGGCCGCAAAAGTCTTGTGAGTGCCATGCAGCTCAGCTTTGAGCTTCTCCTTCCACCAGAGATGCAAAAATCAGGCTCTTTGCCCACTGGAAAAGGCCAGCATCCAATTTCCCTGCTTTACGCACCCTTGCACTTTCTCTCTTGCTGCATGACCCACACTTTTAAGAAGCCATGTTCTGCCTTTTTGTTTTGCCCCAGGCTGCTTGCTGATCTCTTCTTTCTCCTCCGTCCACCGGTATTCTTCCAACCTTGATGCTGATGGTTGTCTACATTATGCTTCAGAGTCCTGGTGCGGAGTCCATCCAGGAGATATTTCTTGTAGTGGTGTTTGTTACAAACTATTTCCTAATTAGGCACACCTCACTATTCATCAATGCATCTCTTGCGGAGGCGTTCAGAGAACTGGAGAAGTCCAGGTTTCTGTTGTGCAGGATGCTGGCCAGCGCAGAGATAAACCTGCTCTGAGCAAATGCTGGCCAAAACCACTGTCTTCCAAGTACTACTGTGCCGTCTTAGTCATGTGTGGTTCTATTTGTTAAATAAAATGAGAAGACAAAGGGTATACTAATGTTAAAAGAGAGATACATTACTGTTAAAAAGAGAGACATGAATATTGCTGTTCCGAGAGCACCTCAGTAGTCCTTGGGAGCATCTGTTTTGTGGGAAGGAGCTGTGATTTGTTTTTGACGGGAAGAAGATTTGCGAGGACGTAGCAAGGACTTGGTGGACCTCGAGCCCTAGTTCAAGCCAGAGTTCCTGCTCCAATCCTGGCAGCTCACCCTCGGCTCTGCGGTCTCAGTACTTCAGTCTGGGGTCCCTTGGGAAACAGGAAGCCAAAAAAGTACCAGATACAACCACCACACCACTGCTTTACTGCAGTGGAAGACATGGGCTTGCAGAAGATGAAAACAGTGAGCAAAAGTCAGCACGAGGGAGGGAAACAGAGCGTTAACTGAATATTCAAGACAGCATCAAGGTAAAGTGTGGCTTGCTCAGATTCTTCTTTCAATATTATCTACTGTAATTTATTAGTTTTATATAAACATGCGCATGCATGAAATACAAAGTGTTAGCATGCAACGTTTCCTGGCATGGGCTTCTACAGATGTGTTACGCGTGGAGGAAGAGGCGCAAGCTGTTCTGATGATCCCTCATGAGTAACAATAACATCTTTATACCATGCCATTAAGCATTCATGATGCACCATCTGGACTGCAGAAAAGCTAAATTTGGAATGGTTTAAACACAGCAGTTTATAAACTGCGATGCATTAGTTACCTGGAGGGCGGTTTTGCAGGATTCCGAGAGAAATGGTAAAAGGGCCATGGGTGGAGCGCTCCAAACCAATCTGCATCTGCAACCGTGCGGTCTCCAAGTCCTCCATCCTGGGCTAGGGCAAAGCCCCTAAAGGCTATGTCATGCACTGAAAAGCCAGAGGTTGCCCATTCCCAGTGGATAAATGGTCCTTTTCCAGCCAAGCACTGGAATTCTTTTTTTAATTTAACTGATGCTGGCCAAATTTCTCTGACTAGGCGTAGTAAAGAGGGACTGCAGCAGCACCTGGACCCTGAAAAGCAAAGAGGGGGAGGAAGAGGAAGCAGCCAGCAGGTGGACAAGATTGTCTGTGCAATCGGTGGCTCTTTGAACTGGTTTGGTACTTGCCAGGCTCCAGTGAGTTGCTGGCTGCAGGCCAGCACTGTGCTCGGGGTTATTTATTCATACCCTGCCTTCGCATTTCATCCTAATCACCATGCGTGCAACCTGTGCCATCCTGCATAGGCACCGTGGCTCGTCCTCAGCCAAAACTCAGGGCTGGAAGGAGACTTTCCAGACAGGTGAGCAGCCCATGTGAATTGGATATGTGCTTTAAACCAGAAAATATGTATTTTTTCTTTTTCCCTCTAAGTACAAGGGAGCACTACAAGGAGCCCTACTGCTCTGCTTCCCTCTGGGGCCACTCAGCCCTATGCCTGCAGGCAGGTCTCCCTTCCAGCCCCTGCCCTGCTTTTGTAAGCAGAGAAGCTTTTGTTAATCCGCATGATTTAACGCTGCTCTGGCCAGGTAGCCTAATGCCTTCATTACGTCTTGTCTGCAGCTGGGTTTAATACTAAAGGCATTTGGCTGCTCTTCCTGCTGGCTTGCATCCATCGCTACCTTAATGACACCTGGAATTTTATGGACCCTTCCCCTCCCAGTGATAGCCATTAACACCTGCACACAAGTGGTCACACACCTTTTAAAAAAACCAACACCGTACATGAAAATATGGAATGCACATATAAAGTCACCATGCCTCCGGAGAAAAAATGTTTATTTTCCCCATTATTTTTCAATACTAGTTTCTTATATTTGAGTTTAGCAAAGATTTCTAAATATATTCATAGAAGTAGAAATACTTTAATGAAGATAGTTGTCTAGCTAAAA
>NW_010972653.1:5953813-5960807 GCF_000737465.1 Haliaeetus leucocephalus
ACCTCCCTCGACCTGCTGGCCATGCTGCTTTTGGTGCAGCCCAAGATATGGGCTGTTGTTTTGCGCTGACTTTTCCTTGCAAAGGCTCAGAACCTCCCTTGCACCTCAGACATGTGTTTCATTTTATAGGACTTGAAACGTCGCAAGGTGCTCAGATGCTCGCAATGCTGCTGGACATGTCCTCCTTGACACAGTGGTGTGAGGACATGAAGAAGATTTTGCCCTCCATGCTGGTGCAGAGGGCAGGTAAATGGAGAGGAATGCCTGTCAATTAGCTGGGGGTTCTGGGGTAGCATCCTGCACACACACAGCACAGCCTACCCATGTCCCTGGCTTTCAGGTTGATACCTGCGATACCAAAAGCTGAGATGCTAGGGTGAGTCTCTTGCGTGTGTATATGTCCGGGTAAATATAAAAATAAACTGTCAGGAAAGATGTTTGCCTGAGGTGTGTAAGAAAGAGGCAATAAAGCTGTCTCCTATTAGATCTGCTCCCATCCTAGAGTTATGATTAAATCACGGATAAGCCAAAAAGCACCTCCTCATGACAGGTAATGTCAGGCTTCATCTCTGGATTCATTTTCTACCTGCACCGGCACTGATCCCCTTCCTGGGTTCAACAGTTTGCAGGAGGATCCACGGCACCCTGGCTCGGGCACAGACAGATCCACGTCCAGGTTGCAGCGTGCTGGGACAACTTCTGTATCGAGGGCTTGTGGGGACCACCATGAGAGACTTCCAAACCAACAAGCTAGAAATTTCACGGCAGCATCGAGGGTTTGAGCAACCACCCCATACTGTAAGATGATCTTCAAGAAAGGAGGTGCAGCTTTATCATTTTAATGATGACAAAGACATTCCCCACTTTTTCCTTCCCTAAACCCCATTAAGTTCCACCAGCTCTTTTCTGCCTGTCTCAAAACACCTAATCGCTCTCTACCCAGCACCAGAGACAGCCCAGGGAGCGCACTTCTGTTATTTCTAGATCTGAACATATGTATGGGTGTCCTTGGCACTTCCCCTGCTTTTCCATTCCTCTTGGAAATTGTGGAAGGGGAAGCAGAAGCTGCAGGCTACTGGGGGAGAGCAATCTTTGCTCCAGTCTTTAGATGTGCCAGTCCTCAACCGGTGCAGTGTCTCCCCTCACCTGAGACTTGCTGGAGCCTGTGGCCAGGGCTCATGTCCCCCAAGCCTGACAGCTGCAAAAACCATCCGGGTGATGATGACTGCACAAGTAAAAATGGCGAGATATTACTCAGAAGGTTTGCCCAAAAGGGAAGCTGTAAGGGAGCATAAGGAGGGTTTTTCTATCAAGACATGGAGAAAAACTCTCTTTCACGCTGTTTCAAGATCTAGTTTTAGCTATTTTGTGCTGCTCCTCCTCCCGTGCAAACTCTGGCTTTTGCTGACACAATCTCTCTGTCTCAGCTGAAGCTTTCCAGTGACACGCAGGGATGTTCTAACCTTGTCCAGCCTCGGAAGGACAGATCTGGGCTTGTCTACACGAGGAGCTACACTATCTTAACCACATCAGTGCACTGAAAAATCATTCATCCTCCAAGCATGGCGATGCTTACCCCAGTGCAAAGTCGCTCGAATACCGGGATAAGATACAGAAAGGATAATAACTACGGTAAAATAAATTAGGTCTGTGTTTTATGCCTCAGTGGGTGGAAGAGCCCCTATGTTCTGTGATAGCTGGAAAAACTTGTGGATAAAAAGTGGAACGGAGACACGGACCAGTTTGTGGTGAGATCCCCACGCACCGGTATCCCTTAGCTCACCTCTGCTTTTGAGCCACTGCCAGTGGCAGGAGATGCAAAGCCACGCTCAGACTGCTTGTGTCCTGGGAAGGGGAAGGCTGCGTTTCACGTTCACCTTGCTCCGGTGACAGACTTTCTTTGCTTTTGTCACCTGGCACCACAGGTGTGGGGAAGCTCATGACATAGCCTTCACGGTCAAGTAAATGGCTTAGGAGATGCTGGAGCAGCAGGTGACCAAGGCTGCAAGGTATGAGCTTGCAAGCTGAGGCATAGAGATGAGTAAAAATTTCCACTACAAAAAGTGCGTCCTCAGTTTGTGGTTTGGTTTTTTTCTGGGTGTGTAAATGCTGCCTAAGGAATGTGGAAGGTCTAGGGCAGAGTATTAGCACGTTGTCAGCCTAATCACACAATAAAACCTGCCAGAGCGCAGCCAGAATATATATTTGTGGACTGAGACGATGCTAAAAAAAAAAGTTATTTACAGCTTAGCGTCTCCTATGTCTGACAATCACCCGAAGCGAGGAAGAAACTGGGAGAGGATTCATTTGGTGAGTTAAAGTCTAAAACAGCATGAAATGGTATTTCTGTCTCCACTCAAGAGGAGTCAGGTTTTGATTCCTCCAGCTCCCTGCAGCTACTGCTGGAAATAAGCATATAGGCTGCTGCCCCCTAAAATGGGTGCCAGCAGACGGGAAAAGGACCACGAGAATGGGTTGCTATCATGCTTACAGTGGTAGTGGAGACGGGGAGAGGGAAAACCATATTTTTAAAGAATTATTTCAGCAGAACTGTTTTATTATCTACTACATAAAGGATGTAAGGTCATCCTGTAGATGGCTCTAGGAAAACCAGGCACTGTGCTCCTTGCATATCCCGATTTTCATCTCAATTTCCAGCTCTCTATAAATCTGTGAACACCTGGTCTGGGTTGGGGTAGTGGCAGGGTCGCACAGATGCAGCTGTTAGAGCTCTGGTGGCAGTAACCTGCTATCAGCCTGGATTTTACCTGGATTTTACCTGCATTTTGTAGCTGGCACTCTGAGCCACCTATAATTTAATCCCTAAAAATAATGAGCTAAATCAATAGTCAAAGAAATCATGGCCTCTTCATTTCAGTTAGTTGAAAGAAATTGGTATTTTCTTCCAACTACTAGAGCTAATGATATTTAGCCCCAATATGAAGAAACATTTGCAAGGTAAATAATTATGATCACTGTGGAGTAACAGGGAGCACTTAAACATTGAAACCTGCCCAACTTTTTCCAGTAGGCTTACTCCAGAAGTCTGTAGAAAGGCAATACTGGCATCATATACATGAGGAAGTGCATCGCTGTATTGGAAAGTACCAAAGACATGATGGAAGCTTTTTGAGCAGCGACTTTTATTTATTGCTAATTTTCTAAAGACTTTCCTATGGGGACTTCAGCAGGGTGTTTTGCTGGATCAGTAATAATAAGGCGAAGCAATGCAATACAACCCACGGAGGCACAATCCTTCCCCAGTCGTATGGACTCCCAGCGAGAGCCCCACAGCATGGTTTCGCCTACAAGTGAGATGATAGACAGTTCTGCGCATGATCGCTTTCAGAAGCACTGTGTACTGCCAGGACCAGCCTTAAAGCAGCTGTGGAGAGCTGATTTATGAAACCGCCATAGAGTATTTGGAAACAGAAAGCTAAAAGACATTATCTGCAAGCCTAATGCCTTTACTTAGGAGGCAGTTTCCTTCTTACAATGCTATTAGCTTTCAGGTATCTCTGGGAGCATGACACCATTTTCACGTGGGGGTCATTAGAATAACCAAATACGCATGTGAAAGCACACAAAGCATAAGAAAAAATTAACTCCCACATCCCTGCTTTCTTCTTCCAGGAGGAAATGCCACCTTGGATACGAAGTTAGATTGGAAAGTTATTAATAGAAGTCTTCATGACTAAACTAATTTTTTTCTGCTTCTGTTTTTGTCTTTAATGTTACCTTTGCATTAAAACAGAAAATACCTTTGCTAGCATTTTGTTGGCAAGCGATAAGATGCGCCATATAGGCACACCCTAGAGCTTTTAGTTTGGGGTGGGAGAAGTGACATTTGAGTTAAATTAATATAGATAAGTAACTAAAAGTAGCAGCCTTGCATTGTAGCAGCTGTTAGGTCAAGGATTCTGAGCTATGACTGTTCTCTCAACTGCGTCCATGTCTTCAGCCTTTGATCTCCCCAATGAGTTCACCAGCAGTGAAATTGTCTTAGGACACAGAACACCACAATAGTAGGTAGTCAGAAGAAAAGCAACTCTCCTTCAAAAGACCTAAACATTTTGCTCTGGGGTTTCCACAAGTGATTATTCTTGCAGCCGTATTCATGTGTTCTTTCGCAGGCTCTGCAGTTCACGCATGGGAAAGTGTTTGCAGTTTAAAGACGTCCAGGCTCGGTCCTTCACCTTCCCTACCCCAGGGCATAGTGCGAGACCGAAGGTGTGCTGCTCATAGCCGTGCCCAGGAGTATCTGCTCTTTTACGCAGGCAACAGATCCTAAAGTGCAAGTAACACCGTGAGACAAAAAACCTGATTGCAGGAAGATAGATAATTCACTAACCAGCACCGCGATGGTTTTACATGAATAAGTAATAGCACATTACCTGATATAGCAACTCTCTTCTACTTTAATGGAATAATATTGGTGTTTTAATACGTAGAAAGCCCACAGTTACCCAGGGAGACTTCTCCTCCTTGCTTTCCCTTGGCTTAGAAGGTGTTTCTCCCTGAGCTCAGTGGGAAGACGGCATAAAAACATGAACACTGCTGAGATTGCAACCAGGAACTTCCACTTCCTTTTGGCTACCCCGTAGCTATAGTTTATTGAAGAAAAAGTGACATGTGGGGGCAAGGGGATGCCAAAAAAACCACCTGCACACTTCAGGGCTGTAATTGGAAAAGCGGTGAGGAAACTGCAAGGTAACATCATCTGACACCAGCAGTCTTGGCTGCATTTGGCATGTAGCCTTGCCGAAGCACTTTCAAGTAGTGTTTGGCATTATTAGCACAAGCAGCACTGACCATTTCTATGGGATGTGTGGCCTAAATGGAAGGACTTTTCAGCAGCACATTAGCTGGGATAGGAAAAAAGGTAGCCCAGTGGCGCGCACTGCTCTCGATGGGATATGTGTTTATGCCCATATCAGTGGCACCCAAAGGGACATGTATGACGACACACAGCGGACACCAACCTCATCATCTCAGCTCACGGAAACCACTAATAAAATAAGATGGCTACTCAGGCCCTAAATTCTAAAAGGAAAAAAGTGCCCCTCTTCAGGCTGAAGTGCCTAAAAATGAGACGCTCCAAGGATAAAAAAGGTGGTTTTAATTCATGTATTCAAAAATCAGCATTTAATGATGACTGGTAGCAAGAGGCTAACTGAAAGTGATACGAATTGTGGCTGAAAATATATGGTAGGCGCCTGAACTATGTGGTTCTGCTGACGTGCACTGTTTCTTGGGAGAGCAGTAAATACTAACAAAAACCCTGGTGGTTTAGTTCAATTTTCTGTCTCTAAACCAGACCACTAATTTTGATATCTACATTTATAAAGAGTGTATGCCCTAAATTAACCATCTAAAAATAAACAGAACACTAACGGAAATTTAGTAAAACCAAGACTTTCAGGAGAAATTACTTTTTTGAGCGCTAAATTGTGCTCTTGATGCTTCACCCACTGCTGGAAGACTCTTTGAAGGGATGGCAGGAAGGAGCTGCTCCTTCGCCAGCTTACTCTCATGGCGTAACCAAGGTTTGAAGGACATCACTTACACAGACACACTTTTGTAGTTCATATAATGCAAAGAAAAACTGCACAGCTGCTTGGTAAGCTGAGATTTATCTTCCCCTTTTAACATTTCGCTTATAGCTCGCAGTTACAGCACTACTCCTGCTAAGGATAAATAATATTAATAATACATCTGACCTGCAATCTCTGCATCCAGAACTGAACCCAAACTGGTTTGCCCTATTGCTGGGTTTTGTATGTTGTCTTCCAAGTGGCTTTTATGTTTAGGTCGTTGGGGTTTATCAGCAAGAAAACTTACAAAATAGGACAGAAAAGTGCTTTTCAAAATTGAATTTGTAAAAATCTATATATTTGTCAAAAGTGTATGTCACGTCTTGAAACCACAGCATGCAACTTCTGTAACTAATCAGCAAAGCTGTAATTGCAGACCTAGACATCAGGCAGCTGAGTCATGAGATAAAGTGGGAGAATTGGCACATTATAGCCTTGCAGAGATGCAGAGCATTTCTGGTTCCCTCCCTGTCTGCTGTCGAGGCTTTGCAAGTAAACAATAACAGTGAATAATCTATGCATTTCATATACACTACTCACGTAGTTGTAATGTGGAGAGGTTTTTAAGGGATTTTTTTTTGAGAAAAACTACTCAGAGCAGTTTCAAACAATAGTTAGGATTAATGTCACATTTGCAACTCCTAAGTGTTTCCCTGATTTTAACAGAATAATATTTTCTGCTTATTAAGTTTATCTTCTTGATGTAGCTGTAAAAACACAAAGGATAGACGCTAAATCGCAGGTAAATGTACTGCTGAGCTAGGGAATGGCTTTGTACCAGAAGTAATTGAGGTAAACACTTTAGAAAGCCAGGAGGCTAAAAGTTTCTCATTCATTCACTCTGCTTAACAAGGGTTCGTGGATAGAATTAGGTAAACAAAAAAATCAGAGCTGATTTATGTCTAAATACTGGCCATAAGAGAAGTAAATATGTGCTGAATACATTTTATTGTAAGTATCAACCAAGTCTAATTTCAGAATTGTTCACACAACAATGGTGTGCTTTTATTCTTGCTCTGCTTTTCATATATCAGACAGATGATTTCGTTCTTCTCCCACCAGGTCCAGATAATATGCCAGGCTCATAATTTCACATCAGCTAAATTTCCAGTGTTTCTCCAATGTATGCAGAGCCCTGTGTGTCTTACAGTTTCACAATATCAGGATTACTTGGTTCTGAGAACACTTTTTGAAACGTCCAACTTGAAGAAATGGTTTTAACCACTATTCTCTGTTTCTGAGCTGTTTGGTGGCCTGCGCTCTCCTGACAAACAGGGAGACGACCTACTCAAAGAAAATGAAAACCTTTGTAGGGAAAGGAAGTTAAATCCTCTTAGAAAGGATCTCTTAAGAGAGCTTAGTGGATGACGATTAATGTGGTTGCTGTCTACCTAGACTTT
>NW_010972653.1:5961858-5974268 GCF_000737465.1 Haliaeetus leucocephalus
TAGTGGTGGACTTGGCAGTGTTAGGTTAACAGTTCGACTCGATCTTAAGGGTCTTTTCCAACCTAAATGATTCCATGAGAGGTTTCCCAGGGTAGGTCCAGAATAACTTTGAGCTGTGATTCGGTAAGCAGTGTAAGACAAGCATGGCTTTAACTGCAATTTGTGTCTTTATTAGCAGCGCTTCGCTGAATCAGTGTAATTAAGGCTTTTGCCCCTCACAAAGGTTTTTTTGTAAATCACCTGGCCTTATGTCATGAAGCAGAGATCACCTCTCTCATGCTCTCCAGAGAGCAGCGAGAGAGCAGTGTGGGTTAAGTGCAGCAATAAATTACCCCACAACAAGCCAAAATTACCAGTTGAGAGAAATATGGCTAACAGCCTTTAAGACACAGCTTCACAGCACCTTCTGTCTTTTTCACTATGAAAGGCCTCTTCTGTCTTCTGCTACCAAAATTTTGGCCTGTGATGCAGCTGTGCTATGACAGTCAGAGGAAGGTGTTTATCATGACTGTGACAAGAAACGGGCAACACCAGGTGGGCATTCACTGCCTTTTCGCTGCATTTATTTTTCAAGGTATCAAAGTTAGCAGAAGCATGTGGAACTTAGTTATAGTCACCAGGAAGATTTTTAAGGCAGACTAACCCTGATCAGTGGTATCTCCTCTGCAAACGTCCCTAATCTAGAATTTTTATCTGGGACTGTGGCCTCAACCGTCTCAGGTTTATTTGCCAGGAATTACTGAGAAACGGTTGTGCTGCAGCAACATGACTGGAAAATCCAATATTTCTTCACATTAGGAAATCAATCACTACAGTATGGAGAAATGAGCCAATGCTAGAAGTGATTCTACTGTATGTTTAACAACTTTTTTTTTTGGAGAAGCATCACAGCAGGCTCTTTACTTTAACCTTCCACCCTACACCTCGAGAATTTTTTGATTGTGGAACAGTTCTTCTTTTAATTCTACAGGGTTTAAACAGCAAACTTTTTTCATTACTGAATGGTGTGTGGTGTCCCTCAAGGCTTGGATCCAAGATCTTTCCAGATCTTGCAACAAGGCTGTCAGCAGGATAATAGCCTAGACAATATTTTCAATACAGACTTACAGACTGACTTCCTGGGGAAGATTCTCGGCTCGCTTTTACTGTCATTTTACACACATGTGCTTTCTAATTTTTCTTTGTTGCACTCTAATTGTTTGTGAACATTTGGATTTAATCTCACAGTAAAAGCCGAGAGTTGTGTATGGTGCTAACTTCAGCAGATTACCTTGATTTTCACCACAGAAAGAGCTGCCATTGACTAGTTCAGTCCATGTTTGTTGCCTAAGTGATTTGTCCAATGACTTCAAGGTCCTGAGACTTTATGGGTGGAGGTTACCTTAATATCCAGAGTTTGTTCTTAAAAATGCAATGTAATTTGGCCAAATGTTATAGGTTTAACCAAGTATAAACCTACTGAAATCAAAGAGGTATGAGGGCTGTTTCTGTCCTTGCTTGGTCTACAAAACTTCCCAGTTCAAGCAATGAGGCTTCTCCTGTTCTACTCTCGGAGCCAAACTTATTTGATATATTAAGGAATTACCTTGGCACGAAATGCAGCAGTCAGTTAATGACATTACTTGTGAGGCAGTGCCAGCCCGGTGTTGGGACAGGCTGTCCTGTAGGAGTGTGAAGTGGACCAGGCCAAGAAAGGTCTCTGGATATGATTGCGGAAAGCCTATACGATGCAAGAAAAATAAGCTTTATTTAGCCTAGTAATTTTGGGGAAGAGTGGAGATGTTAGTGATCTCCAGTTGTGCAGAAAACGACAGGGACAAGGCTGATGATTAAGGGGACTGCAGGACTAGTATCAGCAGTTGTCCTGCAAGAGCAAAAGGGTGCTCTACTGAGGAACAGCTTTGGACTGAAAGTGAAAAGGTGATTCTGGCTGGAGAGACCCCCGGGAGCAGAGTTGAGGAAAAACACCTGTGAGTTTGAAGAAGATATTGGATTTGACAGTCAGAGGGTGCGACAGAGATGGAGCGTGGCAGTGAGGTCCCTGCCCATCCTCTGCATCTCACTTGCCCCTTGCACCAACCATCAGGGACTGCTCTGCCCATATGGTGCTCAGAGGCCTTTCCATATAGCGTTCAACTATGCTAACAAAAATCCAGTCCATTCTGCCATTGGTTTGGCATTTAAACACTCACCCAGTGGCCACTAGGCTGCACTGAGGAACCACATCTGTAGGCGTGCAGCACAAACTGAGTTCAGACCAATCTAGCTCTCACTGCAGTGAGGGGCTGTATTTTGATGCCAGTGCCCTGCGTCATCCACCTCCTTGTTCATTAGTGTGGACCTAGGCTGGTACAGTTTTTGCATGCACAACCTGTTTTTCCCTCTAGCTATGCCTTTTCATTTATTATTAAAAATAATAAAAAGTCTGAAGCTATGTATTAAAAAACTGAGCCAGCAAAAACAAGTTACTTTTTTCTTTCATTATTTAAAGAAAAGCCTCTTGTCAAGCCCTCTTAAAGCTTAGGAAAGATAAGCGAAATAAAAGAAAATGGGCCTTCAGACAATGGAGACCACAAGAGGTCCTGGGATGAGAGCAGCACTTATCTTTTAAGTCAGGTAGATGTTGTGTTTTAATATTAAACTCTTAGCTGTATGAAAACCAACCCTCATTTCCACTGAAGTCAGTACTAGATGATAAATACCCAGCTGATAAATGCCTTATAAAAATGGGATGCTATTAAAATAGTTGCAGCAAAGCTCAAAGTACACAGAATTTTCACCAAATAAATGCCTTGAAATATTCACTATGTGTTTTTCTGTGCTTAACTTCTTATAAAACTTGGCTGTGGTACGAAGCATGTTTAAAATTAGCATGATGCCAGTATTACCTGATACAGTTTTGTGTAAAAGGACGTTTGCAATAGATCAGGAAATCACTGTGATGAGGCAGTAGATGAGCAATAGCTACCTGTAAGCAGCTCGTGGACTCAGAGACAACCGCGGCCAAGGTATTCTTCAAAGCCCAGATTAACATGGACTACAAAAACACAAACACGGTTCTGGGGGCATTCAGTGCAGATGACAAACCTTCTTGAATAAAGAGGAGAATAAACCCAACATTTTACTCAGGTGGACGATATTCTTGGCACAGCACCGTGTGCCTGTTTTCTGGCACTGTTATTTTTTTGGACCCAGCCGCCCTTCTCCCCTACAACTGACTCACCTCTGCAGGAAAGCCTTTTCCCCTGCGCAGTCCTCTTTTTCGTTCCACGGCTCTTGATTTCCTTCTAGGGGTTTGCATCAAACGTCTCACACAAACAGTTTTAGACCACGACCACTGTGACTGTTTTATGGGGGAACCTGAGCCAAAGAAAATAAATCCTTGAACTCTGTCACATTTATCAGCTCTCAAAGCATGATTCTAATCAATGTCATAAAACCCAACAAATTAATTCCTGTTATCCTCATTTACATAAAGGGAAAGTTACGCATAAAAAAATTCAAATTCTTTCCCCAAATTCATGCTGGGTAGCAGGGTCCTAGATATTTGTATATAGCCCAAGACGGAAAAGATGAGTTTTCAATCAACATCAGCAGAAGCTTGTCTCAGGTGCCCCTTTTCAAAGAAAGACATTACTTAGGTTGTACCAGGAGACAAAGCAAGCCAAGAACCTTCAGAGCACAGAGGAGACACAAACCTTAGTTTCGGAAACACCGTAGTTACTCTTTTTCCAGTAAGAAAAGTGTTCTTTGAAGTAGAAAATGAAACCTGGTAATTCATGAAGCAAGCAGGCACCACGTTGCACAACCTGATGAGATCGGGCATCCCTAAAGCGGAGGCCATTCAGAAGCTCCAGGGCCTTCTGCAGAAAATCTTCATGGTAAATTTTTCCTTCCAATTCCTACATAAATTTGTCTTAGAAGTAACAGGCAACTGAAAAAAGCAAGCATCTTAGTAAAAATTTTTAGTCTTTAAAAATCAAGGGAGGGTGAAAATGATTCGTTAGAGCGTGGCAGCCTGGTGGCCACACAGCCAGGGTTGTGTGTCTGGTGGCAAACCCTTCTGGGAAAGGGAGATGCAGTCAAGCCCTGTCCTGGACTCTTTTTATATGACTTTTTCCCTTCGCCTTTCTGTTGAGCTAACATCCTCTCAGGTGATGTACAAACTTCTTGTACCTTGCAAAAGTTTACAGTGAACTGCATTGTGATAAATGTTTCATTTTAGCAGATTCATGGCCCTCTAGCCCTGGGCACGCTGTAGCATCCAAGAGGAAGGCCATGTGGTCAGCATCATTCCTCCCTTAGCAGCACTACCAAGTACAAGTATGGTGTGGCCAGAAGAGCCTTCCCTATTTGATCAGAAAAAACATAACATCAATGAAAACTGCAATTTCCATGCTAAAATTCAGATATGAAATTTGCACGTAAATGAGGCCTTTCATGATTATTTCGTGCTCTGGACTCATCACGTTTTTCTATACACTCTTTCTCATAAGACGGTTTAATGCCTCAAATATGTAAGTGTTTGGCGCAATCACAGTTTGATTCTGTGTTTTAGAATAAATAGGAAGTGAGAATAGTTGAGCGGCAGTGATGTTGCCATAGCAATTTTTTTTTTGCAGGAGAGAAGCTTCAATACAAAACCGTGGAGAACCTTCTCCATCATGCCCACCTGGATTTTGGAAAGGTCAGTTTGCATGGGAGAAGAGAGCACCCTTGGCCTCCCTGCTGCTCCTCTGCAGGCATTTCGGGGAAGCTTCCTGGGGGCACAGGCGAGACAGTTAAATCATTGGTTCAGTCTGGAGTTTCACCGTGACACACACGTTAAATCATGCATGAGTCATCAAGTGATCCCATCAGTATATCAGTGCAAGTGCTTACTTATAAATCATGGATGAATCATAAGGCATTAGTTTGACTCTTTAACAATGCATTATCAATCATACGTTTTGTATCAGATGAAAGCCTGCAATCACTTTAAAACCAAGCTGCTCTCTGGTGTACGAAACTTATCCGCAGAGTACTCTTGCACTACTCAGCTAAAGGTTGATAGGGCACTAATCGGAGAAGTAGCTAAATGGAAAACAGATCCATGTGCAATCTGGGAGACTTACTTTCACTTACATGAGAATATCTCTGGGAACCGAACATCAGATAACATCAGCACAGCAGTGCTTTAACCACTATCTGAGCAATGCAATGATAAGTTGATAGCATATGTAGAGAATTTTTCACTTGTGGCTTTACATTTGATACCTTATGTATTTCATTTGCTTACACCTGTCACCAGCCTTTAATAGCTGATATGCATTATTATTCTCATCTTACAAAGGCAGGGACAGGGAGAGAATGTAAATGGGGCTGAGGTGAGACAGACACAGACATTGCCTAAGAGTTTAAACTTATTGTCTTTTTGTTGCCATTACAGCAGATGCTGCTGGCATGTTCTAGAAGCGAGGGTCACATCTGAGCATCATCGTTTCAGTGGCAACATTCAGCGTCAACCATGGGACAGTTATATTAGCATTTCAACATCACTGGTCAGGAAATAACGTTTGCATAAATAGTTTCAAAATGCTTCCTGGAAAACCGTAGCACATAAATCCGACAGCAAAGAAGTGACCACTGTGCTTTAGGAAGAGGGCTGGGCCTGCAGAGTAGTATGTCACCTGTCACCGGACCAGCAGCTGGCTTTTATTGGGCGTCAAAGATCACTTCTGTAGAATAGTTCTGCCTTCCTGCACCACAGGCAGGACAGCTCAGACTAACCTGGCGCTTTTAGAGGAAGGATTTAAAAGGTCATTTCATGACCGTGTCTGTGCTAGACTATATTGAAGAATGAATGCCTAAGGTGTAGTTACAGCCACAAATATCTCCTAGTTATCCCTTTTTGTTCAAACAGTAAATGCCAAATCTCTAGAAGTTTCTGGTTTCTTACGCTTTCCTACTTCATCCCATCGTGATGTTCTCCTATAGGAAGCATGACCTGTGTAATGCATGAATAATATACTATGTAGTTGACCTATTTGTGTTCTCCTCTGGAGAGCAGACTCGGCTAGTCTTTTCATAAATTTCCTGAGAAGGAAGGGCCTTGCATGAGCAAATCACCTTTAAAAGAAAGAAAAAAGTAGTAATAAGCAGTCCGCGCTGCTTACCACTGAAGTCCCACAAAGAGCTATTCCAGAGCATACATCATATGACAACATCTTCATAAATGGTGAGGAACAGAGATTGCTAGCGAAATGAACTGTTTCAGAGCAACAATATGAAAAGGTGACTGCACAGACCTGTAGGACAATCTTGCAATAGTAAGAGGCTGGATGATAAACAGCCAGGTAAACTATGATATTGATAAAAACGGAATAATGCATACTGAAAAGACAATTTGTACTCCAGTAATTGTTACTCTAATTGTTACGGAGCGATGGGCTTTGCCCTGGATGTTACTACTCAGAAAAAAGATCTTAGCTAGGTCTGTTAAACTGTCTACTCAAAGTTCAGGAACAGTTTTAAAAGGCTAATTTTAATACTAGAAAAATTCAGAAAAGAACAAAGCAGAAATCAGAATGGTGGTGTGGTTTATTTTACGTGTCTACAGTGCAGAGAGTTGACATCTCTTTCCAAAATGAGAAAAAGCACAAAGACATGAGACAAGAGTTTTCTTCTCATATAGAGAATAATCTAAGACCTAAGGAATCTTCAGCATAAGCAAGAGATGACCATGAGCAATGTATATTAGGGTTTATAAAATCATGAAGCACACAGGGAAAGTTAATAGGGTATAATTATTCAATTTCTTATAACAAAAAAGGGTAGGGGACCCCACGTAAATCTTTGTAGTGGCATGGTTGAAAACAAGAGGTGTACACAGTGCACTGGTAAGCTGGGGAACTTACTGACACATGATATTGGTGGAAGCCACAACTCTATGTGTTGACACAGTGAATAGAAAAATTGATGGAAGAGACTATATCAAACATCTAATACATGGCTCAGGAGTTCCTTGGCAAAGCCTCCTGGGAAGTTCTCCTACACCTTTCATACTTCTGTGCCCTTCCCTAAGTATCCACTGTCAGTCGTCTTTTTTTCTGTGCTTTAACTGCTTCAGTGTTCTAATTATCATGCAGCAGTCCTGTCAGAGGTGTGAGGCTGCAGCAATGAAACCTGGCAGAAAAGTAAGTCAAGCTCACAGGAGACTAAATGACACCAGGGAGTGCTAACCCAGGTACAGAAAAACAGGGTCTTCACAAAACAGAGGATTTCTATGGCAACAGTGATAATTATGCTTGTCTTGACATCTTTTGAGCCACAGCAGCTTGTGGCCTGCACAGTGTTTATCTCTGTTTCTGGACATGGGTAGAGACAACCTGCTGACCAACTAACTAGCCAGCCTCAGCAGTGCAGAGTTGATCCTAATGCTTTCTGACTGATTGGGATTTTTAGTTAAAAAGTTTGTAGTGTGCAGTGGTGGATTAAATAACAAAAAAGAACAGTACAGATTATTAATTGTGATGATAATAAGACAAGATTTGTTTGTGACATGTTGGGAAACCAAAAAATGACCTTTTTTAGTACTTGAACTTCTTATAAGGAAATTTGCAGCTTTCCCTTTTATGTTCCTTCTCACTCTAGGCCAAATTGCCCTCTGTGCTCTTGGAGATAACCAGCAAAATCCCCACCGAGGGCTACTGTGTGAGAGCTTTTCATAGGCTTCTATTATGTTGTGATGCCCAAAGAACTAGTCCAAAAGTGATCTACGAGCCACAGCGCCTGGGCACCCCCTCCACTTGCCAGGATTCATCAGCAAGGTGCACAACACACATCTCTGCAGAGGAAGGGCAGACTCTGAGGCTTCTAAGAATCTGGGAAAAAAGATAAGTAGCCTTTACGCTCTGCAACTTTCAGAGTTGGCAGTATGACACTTCATACAGAAATGCGAGACATTTCTCATTCCGAACTGCTGCCACCTCATCTGAGAATGGTTGAGCAGGTGTTATGCATGATTATGGAGACTCTGGATTGTGTGAATGCAAGCTATGCATTAAGTAAGGTTACTAACTTTAAATGGAAGTGATCAGCTAAGTACCACTCTGAACTTGCTGAGTTTGGCTGTTCACCTTGGGGGACGGGACTCATACCTAGATGAATGAGCCAAAATAAGGCTGTGCTTTCAACAAGTTTGAGAAATACAGACTTGTAAGGACATACTGATGGTAAAAAACAGTGTGAGCAGGGTGCTGATGTGGGGCTGTGCAGTCTCCTGTCCTATGAGCGCTAGTGGCAATGCTGTGTCACTACATGGACACAGCTGAAACGCTCTTTAAATGTCAGTAAACAAAGTAAGGAAGACATCAGTTAGATATTTCCCTGCCCTGTTTTATGCTTTCTGTGGCATCAAAATCGATTACGGTAAAATGTAGGAAATTTATAAAGAAAACTAAGTACCAAGAAGAAAAGATCACAGCTGGCAGGAGACATGACAATAAAAGGACAAGATGTCTACTTTGCTGGTGTTAACTGTGGGATAAACCACAACTTCCTGAGCAGGCTGTGACGTCTAGGAGAGGGCTGTAGTTCTGGCAAATAAAAAAAGCAGGATAGCAACCATCAACAACTGAAGGAAAATGAGCTGGTGTACTAAAAAAAGTTTAAAAGCTGATGAAGGACAAGAATAGAAAAATAATTATCGAAGATAATACCTGCCAAAGAGAAGATTTAACTCTTTTAAGAGATTATGTGTTTGATTTATAATTGCAAATATATGATAGATATTTGCTAGGTTTTTTTTCTGAGCAGCATATTGGCAGTCTGATTACAAATTATCAATATACAATATTAATAAAGCATTAAGTGACTAGTAACCAATTCAAAAAGTATTTTCTTCATCAAACAGATTTGTTATCTATTGGATCTTAGGAAGATCAGCAGGAGCTTGGTACCGCTCCAAAACTTTTATCCATTATCCACAAGACCCAAAATCACTGTTGGTAAAATTGCAAATGCTGGGGAGGACAGAAAGATCTGGATCATGCAGCAAACTGAGACTTTTTTAAAAGCAAGGCAATTTCAAGGCAGTCAAATTCAAAGTTGGTCTGACCCAAGCAAGGTAGACTAGCCCTAAGAAGAACTGCATCTTAGCAGTGACGCTGGAGCAACCAGTGTAATGCACCATAAGCATTCAGTGTGGTTAAAAACTCAAAAGAGTTGTCTAGTGGGCAGAGAGGCAGTAGAAGTAATGCACTATGATAAGGAAAGCATACAGAATCTTTATACGTTTGTCTCAGCCCCTTCCATTGCCTCCAGACCCACAGAAACCATCAGCAGCCCTTGTACCATGCTGGGCACTGAGGCTTTTCTCCACACTCCCCACCAAAGCCTACATCCCTCTTTACTCAATAGTAATGCTTTCATTGGTTGTTAATTTCCTGGCATTTAAAACCAGAGTTTGCCTTACCGCTTGAGAAGCAGCCACCTTGAGAGGGATACAATCAACTCTAGAGAACTTGGTTCTGAAAACAAAGATTCGCCTGGCAGCTGATCACAGAGAGAATGGAAGTAGCAATGATCATGCCAGTGCAGCCCTTTCTTTGTCACAGTCACTTTGTGAAATGACGTTATAACAGTGCTGTCAAAAAATACTTGATGTGACAGATGTTGATGGCAGCTTGTGGTAATGGAAGCTGAGCCGAATTGCTCAAGAGCAACAAATTATATACACTTAGGGCACAGAACAATTTCAGCTACATCACCTTAATGTCTTTTTAATGAAAACAAATTGTTTGTGCAATGTAAAGTGGTGCCAGTGGGAGCTGGACAGTTCAAAATGACACAAGGGTATTAGTAGCATCCTTATCCAGTTCAGTGGAAGCATGACAGAGAGAAAACAAGCAAGGATCCAAGAATTTGGTCCCAAACAGATAGTCTGGAGCCCTTGTTTAGATCCTGTACTAAAACAAATATGAAAAAGTATTCTTTTTCTTTTATTTTTATATTACCTGCCTACCACTTGACTTCATCAAATTATCCATCAAACTTCACTTAAATTTGCAACAACTCTGAAGCTTGGCCTAAGTTTCAAAGTGTTTAGTCATATTAACTACAATGATATAATTACAACAGAAAAACTGAAATATGTGGCTGTATCAAAGAGCTGTTATCTCAATAACGTTTATTTAAACAGTGCAAAGCAACATAAGCAGTACTCTTATAAGCGATCACTATTTGTATAGTGTCTCTCCCAGCGACACACCCGCATAACTCTATACTGCGTGTTAGATGAATACACAAATCCTAAGCCAATATTTTTTGTACCCTTCTAATATCCCCAATACATTTGCAGAAGAGCAAGTCTTTAATTGACATAGTGCAACCATATATTCATTTTAAAGAAGAGGAAAACTGAAGTCGGTCGAATTATTTTTTCTGTCACAAAGGTAGAAATTGAGTGATGTACAGATTTCCACAGAATAGGCTTGACAGGCCACCTTTGCCGGCAAAGATATTGGATTGCTTATTCCAGGTCATAGAATGAAGCAGGGCTGAGTCTTTCCTCCTTCCTTACCCTGACCATAGAGAAGCATTATCCTTTTTCTTTTGGAGTTGACTGCATTTTAGTGCTACTCTTCTGTATTTTAACCGTGATTTTTTAGGAATAAACCTTCTCCTTTTGTATGTGTAAGTTCACAAATGCCTTCAGGCTAGTCTTTAAATACAAGTAGCCTTACTACGTACAGACATTATCTACCTTCTGTACCAAAAAAGTTGGAATAAATATATCTGTGTTGTTATAAGGGGCCACCAAAAAGACTGACTTTGATCACGTTGGTGAGCCTGATGAAACAGCTGCGGTGTTGTTCAATAGACACCAGAGCTGTGCTGTGGCTCCGCTGTGTGAGAGCTCTGGGACTGCCATAGTAGGGCTGAGTTCAGGATAACCTCACAGCCACGGTGCTTTGTTTTGCAATAAAAGAGAGATCGTACAGCTTTGCCAGGTATATAATGCTTAGAGCATATACCATTTCCACTTTTGATGCTTAGCTAACACAAAAAAACTTTGTTCACTTTCTGTTAATCTTTCTACAAACTAACATTTGCTAATGCATCCGTAGGAAAAGCATCATAAATCCTTCTGGAGACATATGGCTTGCAGGAAATTACTACTTGGCCAGACTGAAGTGCATGAATGAATTGGCAGTCAGTTGCTCAGAAAGCAAAAAAAATCACATTGTATGATCTAGATGACTTTTCCTGCAGCATGAACAATGGATTATCTTGTGGAACATAAGCAAATAAATAAAACCTTCATTCTCTCTTTTTTATCATTATTGTCTCGTAACACTCAGCCCACACAGTTATTCCAGCTCTCTCCCTGTTCCAGAGCACCTGCAACAAGGGAGGTGATTCCTCCCCTTCCAGCAGGGAACACTTCATTTTGTTAAGGGATATCCCACTGCCAAGGACTTCTCTTTTGTTAGAGTAACTCCTGGTCTTCTATCTTTAAAACCACGGGAAGATGAATAGTGTGCAAACCTGGCATCGTAAAATAAATCAACATAGTACAATGACTTTTGAGCCTCACCTCTTAAATTCCTGAGGAAGAAACCCTTTCTCTCAGGAGTGGGGCAGTTCTGGAGAGGACAAAAATCAGAAAATTGCAAAAAAAATTTGTTGGTTGTGATGTTTCCAGTTTTAGATAGGTGCAGTTTACAGTTCAGTTGTGGTACTAATAGCCTGCCTCATTTTGTGTGACAGCAAGGGTAGTGTATTGAGGTAGGAAATAGAAATGAAGGGGAGGTTCATAAAGTTGTCAGCAAGTACAGTAAATCCTCAGGATCCAGGCAAGACAGGACACTCACAAAGGCACCACTGTCCCTGGCAGCCCTTCGCCAGGGGTCTGTCGCTGATGAGACAGCTCTTGGCCTGAGAGACTATCGTGCCTTTCCTGTGCGCACACAGGATGATAGCTGTTTGCTTGGATGGGACAAGAGAGAAATTTTCATTAAATCTGCTACCTGGGCAGGCAGCCTGCTGCCTGCTGAAACCTGACATATGTAACTGTCTCAGCCTCACAAGAGGCAGAGATAGAGCAAATCCAGGGTAAGGAATAACTCATATTAAAAGCAGAACAAAAAAGGGAAAGATTGCTTAGATGCAAACTCCTGCTAAGGTATAAGACAGATGGTTTCCCAGGGCCAAGAACCAAGAATTTTTTTTGAATATTGTGCAGCAATTACATGAAATCTTATTTATTTACTTACTCTTCAGTTTAAAATACCGTAGAAATACATCTGACAGTATTGAAAATCGGTTTGCTCCAGCCTCGTTTCATCCACTGGTGAGTTCAAGTCTTTTTTTTTATCTTTGCTTTCAGGATGGTGAAGTTTAAAAAGTATTTATATCAAATTTTTATG
>NW_010972653.1:5979215-5979471 GCF_000737465.1 Haliaeetus leucocephalus
CTCCTGCTTGTGCCACTGATCTGCAGGGTCACATTCTGCCAGATTTTCTGTAGTACTTAACATCCTCAAGATACTTAGCCTTTCGGATGCTTGGCTACCTTGAAATTTTGCTCTTCAGAGCTTGATGGGTTCAGAAGTGATGAGCACCCTCAACTTTGGCTGAAGTCAATGATTGTCAGGGTATCTTGCAGCACGTATGTCCAAACAGCTATGTTAAAATGGAAAAATCTCTGGGACGCAAGATACAGGTCACATT
>NW_010972653.1:5980838-5981061 GCF_000737465.1 Haliaeetus leucocephalus
TGAACCAGACTGGCGTGCCAAGCTCTGCTCTGAGCTGCATGGCAAAAGCTAAATTAACTCCAGTGAGGACAAAGCTTTGCACAGAGTAAACAAGTAGAAATTAGCCTTTTTCCCTTTACCACTGACTTCTTGCATTTCGTTCTAGCCAAATCTCTCCCATTTTTTGGCAGGATCCTGTCTCTGATCAGACAGAGCTCTTGATAAAGACAAGATGGATTTTGCT
>NW_010972653.1:5985034-6015390 GCF_000737465.1 Haliaeetus leucocephalus
CCCAAATCCTTATCCTCTTGCATTCCAGGGCATCCGTGCATATTAAGCAAAAGGAACTATTATCTGCTACAAGGCAGGTGTTTTAGCAGTACTGGGAGTTAAAAATGAGACACTCACTGAAAACCAATTCAGTGGAAAGGTCTTTAATTTAACACATAAATTGATTTGTTTTACTTGAACAGTAGTGATAAAAATAGAAAGACATGCTTTGAAATAATTAAAGAAATATTTGCTTGTAATAAAATGCTCACTACAGATGCCTTCTGATTGAGTACAATTTTGACATCCAGAAAGGTGGCATCTAGTCTATCAGGGTGATTCTGTGGGAATTGAAGCGAAGGTGCTGAATGTTTTTGTTTTTTAAATTCATGACCTTGGAGACCTGGAGCACTCATTGACAGATATTTACATAATTTCCACTCAAAAAATTATCGGACAATATTAATAAAAATAATTCAGTAATATTTTTCTTAGAATAAGCGCCAGTAGTTTTCTTTATTTTTACATCCACAAAGATAACCTGTGACAGATTCATATGGTCAAACGATAGGGTGTAGTGGGCCTTGCTGATGCTTAAGAATGTCGTTCATTTAGGGTCAGTTTTATTATTTTATTATAGTAGTTTTTGTGGAACTACATCAAGGACAACTTGTTTTTGCAATAGGTTGAAAAAGCTGTACAGAAAAAGTAACTTCAAAAAAATGCCCTGTATTTTTAATGTGTTACAATTCTCAAGGACCATCGTTGTATGGAGTAAATGTCTAAGCAATCAGTATTGCAGCAACCCAGTTGGTGCATGGGCTGAGCGTGGGACTGGGAAGAAGGACGGCCCTCCAGGGTTGTCCTCCTGCTTGTGCCACTGATCTGCAGGGTCACATTCTGCCAGATTTTCTGTAGTACTTAACATCCTCAAGATACTTAGCCTTTCGGATGCTTGGCTACCTTGAAATTTTGCTCTTCAGAGCTTGATGGGTTCAGAAGTGATGAGCACCCTCAACTTTGGCTGAAGTCAATGATTGTCAGGGTATCTTGCAGCACGTATGTCCAAACAGCTATGTTAAAATGGAAAATCTCTGGGACGCAAGATACAGGTCACATTTACTTTGGTGTAATTGGAGAAGGCCATTCCCATCACCAGCTTCCAGCAGCAATTTCCTTCCATTAACTATCTCAGGGTGGGTACAACCCTGCCTTATCGTCACTAGCATTTTACACACCACTGGACCGTTTGAGTTCCCTATACAAGGAAAGAACATTTTCTATTTTTATTATCTGGTAAAGGCAGCCTAAAAGTCATGACATCACATTTATACTTAACTTTCACAAGGTGCCATACAACCCTGGGATCACAACCGTATGCTGCGCAAGAGGAAAATATTGTCATAACCACTGAGAGCAAAGGCTGATTGCTCTTTGTCAAGCCAGCTATATTTTTCTAATTGTGCTCTCTAGTAAATCTTTTATAAATAGATCCTTTGCGCAGTTAATGTAGTCTCTGAATGAAATGTAAGCTCATGCTAGGCACCTATACTAAGAAGGGAATGTAAATAACATATGCGAATCTGCTAACCAAAGAAGAAAAGCTGCAGAAAGATCGCAGACTGAGCCAAGAAAAATCTCTGCCTGTATGAATGCAAGCGCTTTATTCTGCATGACAAAGACTGCCCTCCCCTTCCAAACTGTTACTTCTTTCTGCTTTGTGAAATCGGGAGAAATAACATGTTATTCAGTATTCATTCCATGCAGTCTCCATGCTGCAGTATGGAAAAAAGAGGCTGGACCTGCGCAGGCAGTGCTGTGAGTAAGCTTTACAAGACACAGACCAGTAAATTCTCATCAAAATATGTGCATTCGATACCTTTCCTCTATGCAGGGCAGGACCGTACTCTGTATTTCCTTTGTGCAGCAGTCAGTCCCTTCACTACACCAAAAAATTTGGCAAGCCTGACTCTAAAATACATTGCAGACTTTCCAGCATTCATTCCATATAAAATTCTGCATGGTAATAAGATGTCCCTTAGATGCAACTGTTGTGCTGCGGTTGACACAGCAGAAATAGCACAGGAAAAAAAGGAAGGAGCGTGAACCACCAAAACCCACAGTAAAGCGAGATTCCAGTCTGAAACACAGGTTGCCTGTTGATACTGGCTTTTGGGGGAACCAGGGAGACCCCACTGAGCCCCGCAGGGCAGGCGATCCCACCGAGCGATTCGCTGGCTGGTGCCAGCCTCCAGACACGACATCCTGCCCGGGGACAGAGCCGGCGCCAGGGCAGGGCAGCTCCCCGCTGGGCAAGCACACAAGCCCATCGGACCCTCTGCCTCCCAAATGGTGGCAGGGATTCTTAAACAGGCAGATTTCTTTAATCGAGTGGTATGTGTCACTTTTGACTCACATGTGCTTCTGCTCCCAGTTGACCTACCCTGTCCACTTACCGTAAACTTGAACCAGACTGGCGTGCCAAGCTCTGCTCTGAGCTGCATGGCAAAAGCTAAATTAACTCCAGTGAGGACAAAGCTTTGCACAGAGTAAACAAGTAGAAATTAGCCTTTTTCCCTTTACCACTGACTTCTTGCATTTCGTTCTAGCCAAATCTCTCCCATTTTTTGGCAGGATCCTGTCTCTGATCAGACAGAGCTCTTGATAAAGACAAGATGGATTTTGCTCAGCGCAGGATCCTGCTAAAGACAAGGAGGGATTTGTTCAGAATAGGATATTTTTTTTTGTGTTTTGATCAAGTAGCAACTGGTGGGAGAAGAAAACAGATTTAAGGACCAAATTTTTTAAAAGTATCTATTTGCCCTTCAGATCTGTGCCGCAAAGATATTTGAGATGTTGAAGTATAAGAATAACCCATTTACTTGCTTGCTGATACTGACAGTTTAGTAGGTTGGGAGTGCAGAAACCTCTTATCACGGGGCGCAGCGACACTATGCCAGATTCTGATCTCAACTGCATGTGGTGTAATTTACCTTATGTTCATATTTCAGTAGAATAACTGAGATGGAAATGTGCTTCACCCTGCATATCTTTTTGTCTTTGGCATTGAAGCAAAGGGAAACTTTCCTTCAAACTGTAGGAACAGTGAAATGATTAACAAAAGCTAAATAGGGCAGTTTTAGGCTGAAAAATGTATGATTCATAGCAACTTGTTCAGACATATTCCTAAGTCATATACATTATGGCAATTTAATTATGTAATAGAAGGGATCATGTACTGTTGCGTGCTCACAGTTCCCACTCATCCAACTAAATGCAGATGGGCTTGCTCTACACAGAAAGTAACACACAAAAGAGAAGGAGAGAGAGAAAAGTGTTGCTGGAATTTGAGAAAAACCCATGTAGCAAAAATAATACCCAAATGGCAAGTTTTGCATACCACGAAGTATTCATTTGTTCAACTCTAAGCAAAAGGCTGGGCAGAAGAGCATCCCAGCAACAAGCCAAGGCAACCTCAGCATATGATTAATGCCATTAAATGGAAGGGAAATGTCACAGCATACATAAGAAATCTGAAGACTTTAAACAACCAAGTAGCACTGCTTTCAAGTGAATTCTCGTGTGAATGTGGGTGTTTTATTATAAAGCTTGATGTGGAATTTCACAGCCTTTCCAGTATGTTTCTCCACTTAAGCCAGAGGTTTAAAGGCTAGCCAGTGTTGCTTCAGCTTCTTTAGCGCTCTGATAAAATCTAGCAGGTGATTTCTGAACAGTTTGAGGAGGGTGCAGGTATTTTTTTTAGACCACCCGCACTCAGGGACTGCATCTTCCATGAGCCCACAACAGTGTCTTAAAAAAAAAAAAAACCAAACTCCTGCTTTGTTTATGTGCTGGAAGGGGCACATCCTCACAAATTTGTATTATATCAATCTCTTTTGAAAATAGTGGTGGCAAATGGCAGCTGAACATGAAGGATTCAATGGTGGCAGTGCTCTCAGAGGAAAAATTACTGTTCACAGTGATGGGAAACTTCTGAAAAACTCATTCAGTCCCCTGAGGTGCCAAAAGTGACATCCTTCTTCTGATTGACCTTCATATCGCGGAACTACATTGGCACTATCTCCTGTAGCCATCCATCAGTCCTGGTGAAGACCACTTCTTTATGAGAACGTGTGGCTGCGATTATGCTATTGTCAACATCGGATTTGTGCAATAAGAGATACACCACTGGTATGTATACAATCTAGCTCTGGCACCAACATGTAATTACATTTATGGAGACTTTAGTAGGATCAGATAATGCCAAGTTTATGGTCACTTTATGCCTCCTTTTTCAGCTTTGGGAGAGCAGATAAGAACTGATAGGCCACGAGGTCCCTAGCATGCTCTGTGGTCCCTGGGACAGGGGCATCCCCTCCCCAGATCCTGCTGCTGGGGCCACATCCTGCCAGAGGAGATTGCTCCCAGCCCTGCTCCCCCCCCCGGCTGGGGGAAATATAAAATATTGCTCTCTCTATATAAATAATATATAAAATATATATTCTATAAATTATGTAATATAATATAAAATGTACATTTAAAAAAATAAATAAAACTTAATGCACCTGGGCATGCCCCCAGATACATGCTTGCTCTGCCAGCTCTGGCAGGGCTATAAGTACACTGCTGCACTGGAGGGAAATCTGCCTGTTCCAGGTGAATGGCACTTGAGGCGGGGCCACATAATTAAAAATATATAGGGCACACAGTGCAAATGACCTCTGAGCAAACAGAGCAGGCACAGCCTCCAGCAAGCCTTGCTTCATCAGATTTGGTTGTTTCCCAGTGGGGGAACAGGATGAGCAGGAGGCTGCTTGCTGGCCCAACACCTTGCCCTGACCACCCAGATGTGTAGGGGATGCAGAGAGCTGCAGATCCAGAGGATTGCAGGGGGATGCAGGCATAGGCAGGAAGAGGCAGGTGCTTACAGGAAGCAGAGGCAGCCCCAAGGGAAAAGGGACACCCCGCTGGCACGGAGCAAAGTGACATGTGGCGCTGCCACTGGCCAAAGCTTACTCCCAGTGTGTGGTGGGATCTTACACCCCGTAGAGAAGGCCTACTGCACAGGGGAGGTCCTGACACGAGGTGTAAGAAGGAAACCTTGATTTACTAACTTGTGCGCCCCATTAAGCAGCAGAGCCAGGCTGTAGTATTTGCCCGCAGGATGTACAGAAAAAAGTAAAGCAAGCCAGAAGAAATGGGGTTAATTGATTTAATGAAGAATAGGAAAGTGTAGGAGACTCCTGCAGGACTGAGATCTGGAAGGAGGAACAGCCCCCCGTGATAATCCGCACTGTGTCTGGCTCACCACTCCTACAGGGAGAGCAGCCACTGCCACCCCAGCGTGTAGGGAATCCATTAGCAGCATTACCTCATCCCACAGGACTGACTCAGATCAGCAGTATCACCACCTCTGCATGCCAAACATATCAGGTCAATAAAGTTATTTCAAACTATTGAGGAAGCAGGTCTAGTATGTAAGACTCCCTCAAGGGAAAAGGAATAGACACAAACTCTAAGGAAAGGCACATTATTGTACATGCCTGTACATCATCCATCCAAGTAGTAACACGCAGAGGTGATTGATGTCCATCAGCTGTGATGCTTTTCCTTCTCTCCAGGAAGAGTGCGGCATAGTCATGCTTCAGGTGCTGTTATCAGTGGAGACAAGGAAAAAGAAGTTCATCTGAGTTTGGAGCAGAAAGGGACATACTCCTAAGGGCTTGTAGAGCTGGTCGCACAATGTTGAGCTAGTCCCTGAAAAATCGCAGCTAAAGAGAAAGCCCATATTGCACCGTAAATATTCATAATCGAGTTTACAGATGATCTCTCACGCAGCAAGACTTTTGGGCTCTATTTGCAGAATTATAGGGTTTTAAAGCTTGCTGGAGGCTGATTGAGAAAGAGGAGGAAGTCTGATCACAGAAACGGATCTGGTCTGGGTGCAAGCTGGAATGGTATCTTCTTGTACAGGAAACTGCTCTGCAGCTATCACATAAAACCGTGGAGCTGTGCTTTGGGAGTGATGCAAGGGATATGCTTCAGCTTCCTCACATTCTACAGCTTCAGGTGAGAGAAAGCTGTGTCTGGAGAGAAACAAAACCCAAGCCTGATCCCATCCTGACCTTATATGTCAGCGCCCCAGTGAGCTGTGATCCGCGTGTGGGATCATCCCTGCTCAGGTACCATGTGCTGTCCTCCACAAAAAAAAAGCAGAAGGGGATTTTGGTGCACGGTCTTATGGAGAAAGCGGGATTTAGGTTTTAATGTTTTTTTAAATACAGTAAGGCATTGGTCAAAACTGGCTCAGTGACAATATAATTTAACACACTTTTCCTTAAAAAAATAAAACAGCTCTCGTGCTCAATGATGGGTATCACCTTATGTCTGATTTAAACCTACCAGAAGCCTAGGATGCAGGAGGCAGATTTCTGACCTCAGATTTCAGCTGTTGAACATTTATATAAGCAAGTTGGGAGACAGAAGCTCTTTCTTCATTCATCTTTAGTCACAGTGTTTTCAGCAGCTTTAAAGACATTTTGCACTTCTTTCTAATCTAGGTTTTCAAAGGTTTGCATACACTAAAGCAAAACCACAGGATTTAATTTTCTTGATGGAATAAAACAAGCAACGCATATATTTAATAATCACATGAAAAGTACCTGTTTTATTTCAGTTTGCCTTTAAACAGAATAAAAAGGCATCAACTCACCCAAAAATGCAAGAACTACCAACAGCAAACCGTGGGGTCGCCTCACTGCTCTGGCCCTGGGGTAGGTCACCACCAATGGCATGGTGCACGGCGTCCTGCCAGCCAAGGGGGATTTGCTGAAGAACAGTTTTTGTGGCATCAAGATGGCTGACTATAATATTTGACGATATGGCATCCTTTTTGCCCGTCAGATTGAGAAATGGAAGGGGATCATTCTAGCTCCTAAGCTGTAGCAGGCCATGACAAACAAGCAACAGAAGTGGCCCCGGGGGTAAAACTCAGTCCTTATTGCCAGCCCGAGCTCAGCTTTTGTGCAGAGACTTGAGCATATTTCTGTGCATATGGGTCCATCCTATTGGAGCTGATAAAACTAGCCTGTCTCATGGGGGAAGATTTACTGAATTCACTAATTCTTTTAGAAGGAAACCATTGCTTGATGGAGTGAGCCCAGGGCTGGGAAACAAGACAAAGGTAACCCCTGGAGAACGGCTCTGCGGGCTCTGGGCAAAAAAACCCCTGTCCTGCTACAACCCTCTCCAATTTCTGCCATTGACATCAGTGGGGCCAAGATTTCATTTTTTTGTACCAAGCACAAATAAGCAAGGATGTAAAACTGGGAAAAGTAATGTTTACTGACACTATCCACTGCTCTGAGGTCTCAGGGACGTCATTACACCAGCAGCTTCTGGCTTTGCCAGCAGAAAGGACCTTCCTGTTAAAATGTCAGAAATAAGGTTCTCCATTCCGACAGCTCATTAGCAGCAGCCTCTCAACATAAGTTTAAAAAAGCTGCTAGAAGGATTAATACTGCCTTGAACCTGACACTACCCATGGATAAGGGGAATTACACCAGTATAAAGAAAGGTGTGAATTTAATTAATCATGCTGGCAACCTAATTCCCCATGTGAGTATTTCTCTTCCAATATGAACCATGGCCATTTTGAACACAGTTGATGTTTCTTAAGAGATAGTTTAAACTGAGCTGCAAAAAAGTCACTCTTTAGCCTGTAATAAGGGCATCCACATGGGAGATTATATGGCATAACTGCAGCAATATATAATTACAGTGATCTGACTTCCCATGCAGATGAGTCCTGACTCTGGTAGAGTTATTGATTTGTGCTGCTGCACGTGAGAGGGAACAAGCCCATTGTGTCTGAATTATCCTCTCAGTATAGCCAAGAAGGAGGACAACAACTTTTGTTAAAGAACAGAAATTTCCTTTGTCCCCTTTTCACTTCACAACTTCCAACAAAATTATTTGATGTCAAGCAACTTAACTCTGTAGGACTGTAATCCTCCCCAAATACCATTTGATTTATGGAGGAAAAGAAAGAGAGAAACAGATTGGTGTTTAAGTCTCATATATTCAGGCACTAATGCAGACATTTTAGATACTAAGCCTCAGGAGAAGAGAGAATGTGTCCCTGCCTCTTCCCCCTGCAGCCGAAAGTTAGAAGAGCTGGCACTGTAGGCCGAGCCTGTCCCTGATCACAGGTACATTGCATCACACCTACAAACTCACTGGCTACTTATCAGACTACAAAGGACATTTTTTTTTATTCCTGTATACGGCACTCTGTATGTAACTAGCATAACATATGTCATACGTAAATGTCTAAGCACAGCCCAAACTACCATTAACTTCCATATAGACATACCAAATACAGGCACAATGAAGTCAATGTATCAAGCGCCATTTACCCCAAATGAGGATATAACCCCAAAAGCCTGTGAAGTTCAGCACTGCCTTTGTTATGACCAGGTTTCATTCCATATGCAGGCGACAGTCCATACAGCAACTTTTAATTATTTGCATAACAATTTGGCCAGGATATTAATATTAACAGCATAACTTCTGCAAAATAGTGCCATGCACAATCTTCAAAGTCTGTGGATGCTAGTCTTTCATCAGGCCGCTGATATAAAAGTCAATTTATGAACTAGTTTCACTACTCTTCTGATCAGGGTCACGGCCAACTAAATGTAATGACTTAGGCTGAGAGACATTTTTGTCTTGGCATAAGAACATCACATTTTTCCCTAAAGCAAAACTTTTCACCTAAGCTATCATACGTAAATAGCGCATGAAACCAGGATTGCCTGTTAAAACACTTTTCTTGATGATATTTTTAATACATTTATTAAATAACAACATTCATACTCCTTATCTTCTTAAAAGAAAAATAATGTCCTTCTCTGCACAATGAATGAACATCAGAAAAGGCAAAGAGTGAAGGGTCTCAGAAAGTCTTATGACTGGAAAACACCTCACTCCTAAGATATTTAAGAATGGGGCTTCTACTTTCTGTGTGACGTGGAAATGCCTGGCCAAGGACTGCACCCCAGCAACGCTCTCTTTGGAGAAGTTTTTTTTTTTTCTCCCTGCCCAGCCTTGCACAGCACAGGGGTCACATAGAGCATCCGTGGTGCACAAGGGGCAACAGGCAAAACCCGGGCCAGCTGAGATGCCAATGGATCCTATTTCCACAGGCACCATAGAGTTGGACAGAGACCTGAACACTAGATGACCATGACGATGCCCTGCCGTGGAGTAGAAAACACTATTAGGGGAGAGGAGATCCTAGGGCACAGGAGGACTGAAACTCAACAGCAAAACACTTCTGGAACCAGGAAGAAGAAGACCCAGGACAATCAGCATGTTGAGTGGCTCACCTGGGCCATGTTAGTACATGAGGACACAGGCAAATCTGTGGGAGATGAGTCATGGCGTTCTGACTCACTGAGGGGTAAATCCCACTCCTGTCATGGCAGGGGGCACCCACGAAAAACTCCCATAAGGAGAATCTTGAGAGGTTTCTTTCTCCTAGTTTGATCCTCTCGGGTGTCTTCTGGAGAGGTTATTCCTCCCTTTCTTGTTTGAGGGGGTACATTCCTGAAAGAAAAGGGGTAGCTGCACCTGCAATGGCGTTGGGAAGGAGCATCAGCCCTGCAGGCTCTCCCTGTTGCTGTGCCCAGAGGTGCCTTGGGGTCAGGCCAGGGCACAGACCCCCTCAGTGTACTTGCTTTGCCCGCACAGTTGTCACAGTGACACGAAGCATGTCTGCAACTTGAGCTGATCCACTGCCCTCCAAGGGCCTCCTCTGAGCAGAGGATCCACAGCAGAGGCAGGGATGTCTCTGATGTCTATGTACGATCTTTGAACTGAAGATTAACAACAGTAAGAAGTAAATGAGAATTTGGTCCTGTTGTGGCTGCTGGGCCACAGACACTGCCCTCCCCTCTGGAATCTCAGCAGGGCTGCTCAGTGAGCAGAGGGGCTCAAGTCCCTCTTCTCCTGGGGGGTGCCAAGGCTCATGCTAAGCTGTGACCAACTACAGCTACTTCAGCTCTCCTAGAAAAAGGTTTGCTTTCCACCCGTCAATTGCTATGAATCTGCAGCTTCCGCAAGAAACCTTTTTTAATTCATCCTTACTAATAATCCAAGTGACACATGGCCAAGGTATAAACCCCCTCAGCCACACACATACTTCTCCCAGCATATTCCCTTACCTACCGTGTATCATCTCTGTTCCCAGCCCAGGCAAGTTCTGTTTGCTCATCCTTGGGGGTCGTAGGAGCAGCCGGCATTGCTGGCAGCCAGCTCCGTCTCCGTCTCCAGCTTCCCGCCGACACAACCCGGCAGCCTCCCTCCCTTGCTGCAAGGCTCCTATTCTCGCAGTTCAGCTTGCCTGCCTCTCCCCAGCCTTCCCAAAGCAGCCTCTCAGGCAGGGGCTGGAGCTCAGGCATCCCTCTTCATCCTTGTTATCCTTTTCTTTCCGGGGGAACGGTTTTTATCCAAGCCATTGTTTTCTCTTTCATGCCTGGCTTCTTTAGTAACTTCAGTACTACCTCCTTTAACTGTGCGTTTCCAGTTAGCAACAATGAACTGAGCTGGGAAAGCAAGTTGTAAGGGATAATGATAAAAAACCAACAAACACTTTGGATGCTTTCCCCCACTTGAAAAACTATGTAGAAATTGGGGTGCATAAAACCACAGGGATCTCCTGCCGAGGTGCTGAAGCCCGGAGGGGAGAGCGTCGGAGGCTCCAGCGCTGAGTCACGCAGGCAGGCAGGGTGCTGGGGAAGGCAGTCTCCCCTGAGGTTTGGGCTTTCCTATGTTTTCCAAATAATTGCACATGTTGAATCTCACAAAGGAGTTAAGTTCACACCTTAAGTCAAGTAGGCTTCTTCGGAGTCATAGGGTGTTTCACCATCCCTTCCCTCCTCCCTCGCAGCAAACTGGCAGACTCTTCAGGTTTTTCTCTGCAAACTGCCAAACTACTATTAAGCCTTAAACTCATGCTGCTGGAGAGAGGAAACTATTTATAGAATAAAAAAATTGAATGAGTTTGCTGGACCTAGTTCATATTTGGTGACTTCAACAAGCTATATAAAGGCAGATTTCAAACCACCACCTTTGGAGATTCCTTCTCAGACTTTTCCCAGTTTTTCCTGTTGTTTTGCTTGCCTCTGCTGATTAGAGCTGGCCACCATTCTGCAAGAGTATTTTAACTGGTATATTTTTGATGTTTTCTTTAGGTGAGGGTTCTGTTGCTGTGGTCTGGCCTGGCCTGAGCATCTCGCTCAGGGCCTCGCTGCAGGCGGTGGGATCCAGCAGCCTCCAGAAGTCAAGGTGTAGGATTCCCCTGTAGTCTACTCATAAGCCTGACAGCATGACAATGATCTTGGAGGGAATGGAAGATGTTTCCTTCCTTCAAATTGTTTAGCATTTATCAAAAGCAAGTTCTAAAAAAAAATTTGGTGTAAAAAGCACTGCAACTTAACTTGACCTATTGTTAACAAAAGAACTTTATTAAAAAATATTTCATGGTTTGCGTAACAAATGCAGGATGAATATCATAGTCAAATACATAAATTGAAACTCAGAACTGAGCTGCCAGAAGCCCAGGAATCGTGGAAGCTCGGCACTTCTGAAATACTAGTTGTCTTCAAAACTGAGATGCAGATAGCTGTGTTGATAAAATATTGACCTTTTCAGTGATGCAACTCTGAATATGGAGACCAACCTAAGGACACAATTTATAATCCAGAGGAACAGAGAGACTTGTTGTCCCATTGAAAACTGCTCCTGCAAACTTCTGAGAACCCCTCACAAGACGGTATCAGCCCCAGCTGCCACTGAAGCCAGAGTGCTTTAAGGGCTCATGCAGCATCTCCATGAAGAAGAGCTCTAGTTTGCAACTGGAGGGAAAGGATCGACATTATAAATAGGGCAGCGTATCCATATCAGCGTGCAGCACTGCTTTCAACTTGTCAAGAAGAAGGGTTGCTTCTCTTATTTCAAGACACGTCATAGCAATACATGACCTTTGGATTGGACAAGGTGCCTGGTGGGATCTTCAGAAGCATTGCATTGCTTTTTTACATCTCAGTGTCTGGGAGCTCACATGCGTTAAGAAATGCTGCAGCTTTTTACAAGATAGATAGAGCAGCAGCCTAGGGATGGTTTTGGCATCTCTGCCTACCTCAGGTCCCTGTGGCACATTAGAAAGCAGTTTCTCAGGTCACATGGAAGGTATGTCTTATTTCCTCCGGTTAATGGAGACAGGGAAGTACCCCTGGGGACTGTGTTTTAGTTGTAGTATTTCCTTTGTTGTAAACAACAAGTTGTGCCCTAGGAAAGGACCTGCTAAAAGGATCTGGAGGGTGAAATGTGCTTTGCTTGTGGCTTGGCTTTCCCTCCTGGCATCAGAGGCCAGTGCACCTGAGTAATTGCCCAGTTCCCACAGCCTTTAATGATGCTTTTGAGGTATTTAACAAGGAATTAAGAGTCTAAATTGCATGACATCTGTCAACGTAATCTCCATTTTCTTCATAAACTGAGGCAGTTGCAATATTTAGGAACTTTAGATCTGTGGGTGAGGCTGAACTTCTAAACTTTAAAAGGAGCTGAGTGGTGTTTCAGGCCTAAGGCTCAACCAGTCCTTCAGGGTTCCTAATGATGTCAGCTAAAAATGATGAGTTATATACCAGTCCTTGGCTTGCAATTTAAATAGTTTAAATATCTGTCACACAGCAATCTCAATCATTTAAATATTGTGTGGCCATACACAAAAAAACAGGTGAGGAAGCAGACCTTAAACAAAAGCAAGATGCTGCATTAAGTGCGAAAAGAAAGAAATCAAATAAAGTGTTGGAATATAATTTAGATGTTTAATGTTCAGTTTTAACAAGGTCTCAAGCAGTGCTTGAAGCGGGGGTTAAATCTAATTCATGGATCAGACAAAGCCTGAAAAACACCATGAGAGAAACGTGATACTTCTCTGGGCTGGAGTTTATTAGCAGCACATAAGTGACATAAGAGAGCAGGGGCTGTGTCCAACAGCCTCCTGTATCTGCAGCTACTCAGGGTGAGCAAAGCTTTCCTGTGTGCACAAAAGAAGCGCTGTATTATGCTTCCAACACTTCTTCATTCGAAAGATCCTAATGTCCTCCCCAGCTTCTGTAACTCTGGAAAGTCCTGAGATGGAGACATGGAAGGGACTAAATAAACAAATACCACAGTAACCGCATACCTACAGGGCTACTCACTCTGATGTGCCAATTACAGTCAGGATGACAAAGTGATAGGAGCTTCCCAAGGATACTATGGGCAGGGCATCACTGCTTGTTGCACAGCAACGCTTGAACACACATGACTCTACCTCACATTATTGCCTTTAAATTGCTTGTAGTCTCTTAACAGCTAGCTGACACATTTAGGGGAGGCAGTCACACTTTCACCACCGGCCTGCGAGTTTTAATGTGGGCTCAGCCTCCCTGATGATGCAGAATGAGGACAGAAGGAAAATCGCCAGGGTACTTTGTGGCAAGGGCAGCACAAATTAGCGTGCAAGTGCTGTTACCATGATTATAATGCCTTTAACAGGCATGATGCACATCCTTGAAATGCTTTGACAGAGATCAGATTTCAGCCATAATGTCCAGATTACTTGATGTCCTTCATTTTTCTATTCAATTAGGTTGATACAAAAGACTGCAAGGCTTCTGTTTCACTTTGCTTTCTTTGAGCAGGAAAAAAGCAACATTCCCAGCTTTATTTTCCCTAGCGGTGGGATGCAGCGTTGTGGCCATATTCCTCCTTTCAGCTCAGAAGTTGGCTTGGAGCAGGTTGCTGTGATTTCTCAAGCTGTCGTTCGCTGGGCATTACGAAGGAAGTCTCTCCTTAGGACAAATACTTGGAGAAAGCAAACATCATTCAGAGCAGATCCTTCCTGGTAGATGTATACCTGCATTACCATAGGAACTAAGCTACTCCCAAATATTTGGCAGTGAAAGCTTGCAGCCAAAATGGGAGTGAGCCCATTACTGTACATACAAGGCATAGTGCCTGCAGTGTACCTTAAAATGTGTGTCACATCCTCCTGGGAGTGTGCTAGGAAGGTTCTGCCCAGATTTGGGGAAATATTAATGGTAAAATTCACATGGAAAGGTAGATAATATGATGTCCTGAGTTCAGGGACCAAATCTACTGCTGGTCCTGCCTTTTTCACTGGGGAGAGGGAACTGTTCCTCTCCCCATCATTGAAAGGGAGTAGATTTGAACAGAAGACTTTCGTCCACAATGCTCCCTCTCCTTTGCAGACACAGATCCCTAGCCCTTCAGTGGAAAGAGTGAGATGCTTCACAAGGCACACACCCCTCCTCCTGCAGGTGAACATTCGCTAAGGTTCATCCCTGTGCCTCAGGCCCACAGCTTTGCAGCAGACTCACGGTCTGTCTGGTTCTCACTCCAGACCCAGCCTTGACTGCGAAAGAATGCAAAGAATGTGGGGAAATGGAACAAAAGTGATCTCCTACAGTAAGGGATGAGCCAGGAGAGGGCTTTTTGTCTTTCCCTTTCCATGCTTAACTCCAGATGGATGGATGTCAGAGGGATAGAAGTTATGTATAGTGCATTTCACAAACTTGCTCTGAGTTTAATAGCATTGAGATGAACACTCAATGCACAGTAAACAACTGTGTCCAGCTGGGAATGGCAATTCCTTCTCCAGTGGACTCAGAGGGCTGCTTAAGCCTAAGGACTCCAGCACCTCAATGTCTTTCCTGTAGTGAGGGGCCCAAAACTGAACACAGCATTCGAGGTGTGGCCTCACCAGTGATGATCACTACCCTAGTCCTGCTGGCCACACTATTTCTGATACAGAACAGGAGGCCCTTGGCCTTCTTGGCCACCTGAGCACACTGCTGGCTCATATTCAGCCAGCTGTTGACCAGCACCCCCAGGTCTTTTTCTGCTGGGCAGCTTTCCAGCCACTCTTGCCCAAGCCTGTAGTGCTGCATCAGGTTGTTGTGACCCAAGTGCAGGACCCGGCACTGAGCCTGGCTGAACCTCGTACAACTGGCCTTAGCCCATCGATCCAGCCTGTCCAGATCCCTCTGTAGAACCTTCCCAACGTGGCGTCCTCTGCAAACTTACTGAGGGTGCACTCGATCCTCTTATCCAGATCATTGATAAAGCTTGTTGCCTCCTCCTCCACTAAGCTGATTTCCCAGATGATAGGGCATTACATCAGTCAAAGAATCCACAGGTAAAGGAAAACCACATCAGTTGGAAGGAAAAGTTCTTTTATTCTAACAGTGCTTACTGAACAAGGGGGAAAAAACTTCTAGAGACATGTTGCTGGCTTACAGTTTAATTGATGCCCTCAGCTTTGAGCCAGCATAAATTATTATTATAAGGGAAATCGCTGAGCTCAGGCTATGCAGACACTTGCCAAAGGAAAGCAGTTCTGACGGTTGCTATAGGGAATTCTCTGCAGTTTTCCTGTCATTCTGCAGTATACTTCATGCTGACCTGCTGGGAGTAAATGAATTTACGCCAAAAGTAGTGCTCCCCCTTAGTATGGAGCCTGTGCATCAACACAGCTTTCTGGTGGTGCATGGACTGGGAGGGAGTGTGCTTCTGTCTATTGTGGGGCGAGTATTCTGGAGGAATAGGATGTATTTTTCCACCTGTGTCCTTACCCTCATTAAAAAAAAATCTGATTCTGCCTGCTGGCAACAAGCTTGATAGTGACATCCTTCAAAGTGAGGACAGCCCTAAAGGTGCCCCCTTACTAATTTGCCTCTCATGCGCTTTGCTACCCCATACAGAAAGCAGCCATCGACCCTCCCAACACAGGCACACACACACCCTGAAACCTCTCTCCAGTTAACAGTCTTCTAGCCTCCTGCTCCTTCCCTGGATATCTAAAAATCCATGCCGTGTTTAATAAATTTCTCCTTGAGTTACGAGAAAAGCACTGTCACTACACAACAGGCCCAGGGGACCAGCAAAAATTTGGGAAGATGAAATCCTTGTAACTTCAGATTCGTTTAGGTCTGGAAAGAATCTGTGAGAATGAAGACCCAAACCTGAAGAAAAGGCAAAAGGACATCTGCACTGGGTTAATGCCTGTAAGTTGGAAAGTAACTTCTTGTTCTTCTCCTTTGTGTTTCCCCAGAGCTTCAGTGTAATAAAGAGAAAAGAGAGAGAAGAGGGCAAGAAAAGGGCTGATACGCTACGGCACACCAGCTCTTGGGGATCACAGAGGGGCAGATAACCCTCCTAAAGCCCATGGGTTTTAATACTCCTAACTGCTTTTCAGATGCTTAATAATGTTTTTTTGCTCAATGTTTAGCTCTATGTACTCCTTGCTATTTATTAAAAAAAAAGAAAATATCTTCCCATCCCACGGGAAGTACAATTGATTCTGTGCATAAAATAAGGTAAAAGGTACACATGAATCATGGTGATAGTATCCCATACACAAGAAGACATGCAATAAGCTTGACTAATGTTTCATACAAAGACATATCTGTTTTTCACAAGCGGCTTTTTGAGTCATGCCAGAAGCACAATGCATTTCTGACTCTATGCCTCCAAGAACATACAGCATTTCTGTGAGGCTCCTTATCTGGCTATTCAGGGCATTCAGCTCGTGTATCCACTGCCTCTTCTCACATCTGCACAAGGCCCTCTCATTTTTTTTTCTTTACAAAGTTGCTGCAAAATGCAGTCAGCAGTAAGACACTAGTATTTCTGTCCTGCCTCCACCTCAACATCAGTGTTATCCATCCATGCTTCTTGCAAATCATATTCCATCGTCCTTGTAAAGCTACTCAGGCCATAGGACAAGGGACTGTTTTGCTACGGGTGTGCAGGACGAAAGACTGAAATGAAGCAGCATCCTTTGAATAACTAGAATAACTCTACAGAAGTCACCAGGATTAGGCTGATTTGCTCCCATGATGATCTGTGCTGTGTCCTTTGTTTATCTACAAAATGTGCCCTGCACAACCAATTAAGGCTTCTTCAAGCTTGGGACCTTGGAACTGATCTTATTTAATACTTTCATTAACGACCTTGGCACAACAAAATGAAAACATGCTAATGAAACTAGAGCATATCACAAGATTCAAAGGCTGTGTCAGTGCAGAGGAAGATCAGAGTATTATACAGGTGGGCTAAGAGTAAAACAGACAGGATAAAACGGACGATCATGGAGTATAAAGTCACGTATTTAGGGATTAACACCAGAATTTCTGCTATAAGCTTAGAAGCCCATAATTTAGCAGCAAAATAGGAGCACCCAATATTTCTAGCTAAGCACAATCTGACAACCCCTTGCTAATGTGATGCAGGGCTGAGAAACCAAAGTGTGATGCCAAGAGGTATAAGAAGAGTCATTTTCACCAGTAATAAAGTGAATGTGCTAACACCAAAAGTCCTACTGGGATCTTGCTGGGATACTCTAAGACACTGAGGGTTTTGTGTTGAACAAAGACAGATTCAGTCTCAAGAGGTACTGAGGCTGTTTTGGTGGAGGGAAAAAGAGAGATGCAAAGGGGCTAGCATATAGGAGGTTTAGGCTACACTTGTGCAGGCAGTATGAGTGAATCGTAAGGTAGGATTGCAGCATTTGAGAGACGCAGCCAAACAGGCATGCTCCTGCCTTGAAACGTGCACAGAATTTGCTCTCGTGCTTCAGTGAACAAGTACAGAGCCTTCCAGCATCCCTCATACAGCCTTCCCAAAAGTACCCCCAGCATAGTTTTACTGTTCATAACTAACGACAAACCTGAGAGGGGGGACAGACCTGCAGGAACAACTCCCTCAGAAGCTGCCTTAGCGAAATGTTGAAAAGTGGATCTTCCTTGCCAGGTTGGACTAGACATAACCATCTCCTTCCAACTAATGAAACACTTCTTTTTGTTCAGATTTCTCAGCTGGGACTCCTACCCTGGTGTTTTGATATCTGATCCCATTTTTTTCCCCATCTGTTCACACATTCTCTCCCCCCACACCCCAAAACCATTCCCTCCACAAGCTGCCTACATGCATCTGAGAGATGAGATGAACTACAGAAGGGAACGTCTCACATCGGGCTCTTGTACTTAAACATGGGCATTAAGTAGCTCTTCTGCAATGAAGCAGCATCAATATTTCAGCAGCATGAGAAGAGTGGAAAGCCCATAGCTGAGTAGGAGCCAGGCAATCATCTGGGAATGTAGAAGATGCCAGGACTTAGTCATCCTATGTTGGACCTTTTCGAATATAACATAGCAAAGAGAGCAGAGTTTCCAGGGATTGTGGACTTCCGTACTACCCCGAGCTTGTTGAATGAGCCACAGTGATGACAAGCTATGTGCAGAAATAACCCTTTCCTGTAACAACTGGAAAGACTGGTTGAAGAAAGAGAAAAAATGTACAGAGCACCTTGCATTGATCCCAGTGCAATCCAGTCAGCTGTGTACCATCTCCAGTGCACCAGCCAGGCTTGTGCGTATTGTAGAGAGCAGAACACGCACCCATTACCTTCGCCCACACTTCACCTCCCACCCAAGAGGTCAGCTGCCGACCAGCAGCAGTCCGGGGTGGTTAGACTCCAGGTAACAAGTGCATGGCTCTGTAGGCTGTAGGAAACGCTCATCCGTGGGCTCCACTCCTGCAGCTCCTACAGGTTTCTTGGAACCACCCTGGGATTCTGATGCCACCACAGCTGCTCATAGCAGAATTTTTTTATCCAAACTTCAACCAATGCTAAAGTCTACAGGGACAAGGAGATTTTTTTTAGCTGCCTTCTCAGCTGCATCCAGTTCTGCCATTGTCACTGATGTAGGCAAAAGAGTGGGTTTTACTTTTTACTCAGGCCAAAGATTAACTGCACAGTGCCTCAAGATGCAGGCTACTGCTCCATGTCTTGACTAATGATCTGGAAAAGAGAGTGAGCCGAGCAAGTTTACAACTGATATACAATGTTATTTGACAGTCAAAACAGAAGCCTGAGATAAGGTTGTGAAAAAACTGAATACAGACCTAACAAATGCTGGTTGAATGGACAACACAAAACAGAGGAAACTCCATGTTATCGAGTACAGTCTTAGAAGAAATCATTTAAGTATCGATGTGGTCAGCAAAATAAGAACATTTGCACAATGTTCAGCATCACTCTAAAAAGCTGACAGAATATGAGGAACCACTGGACTGAGAAAAGTCCTGAAAGCATTAAACTGCTGTCTAAATCAATATAGTCTCACCTTGCAAGCAGTGTTAATTACCAAGTCTCCCATTGCAAATATATATGAGAAACAGAAAGTGTCCACAGAGGTATAATAGAAGAATTTCAGAAGCAAGGATAGACTAAATGAGATTGTACAAATCCTACAATGGGCTTACAAGAAAAATCTTCAAGCCATTAATTAAATACAACAGAGACACATTCACAACAGGCAGTATTTTTCTCTGATTTACACCAGACAAAAATCCGGCCTTACACTTTTAATGTGAATCAAAGGGAGTTTGTGCTCTGTGAAAGCAAAGCACTTTGATGACTCTTGATGAAAATCATCCTACTTATCAGGCCCTGCAACTACTGTTCGTTCAAACCAATTAAAAGGCTGTGTGCCAAGAATAACAATAAAACCAATTGCATCAGCAATACAGAATATTCCTGTCCACCTGAAAAAAACGTATGACTTTGAATGAAATTATATAAGTATGATATAAAAGGCAAAAATCTAGATAATTCAGCCCCCTAACAAATAACACTTTAAACAGTATGAAATTTAGCCCTATATACAGACCTGATGACTGCTTATGTGCCTCCTGAGTGAACATAACCTGGACATAATTAGTATATAGTCTTTGTATTGGTCCATTAGTAGTAAATTTCAGCCATTATGAATATTCATCAAATTGCTCTCATATTTGTAGACTTTGGCTTATGTTCAACCTATTTCATTTTATTTAGTCGCTTAAGGATCTGGAAAGAGACACTTCCAGAGGCTTAGTGGGATGGGAAGAACTGTCCCCTGGAAATGCTTTCCATAGGCTACAGAGAGATGCTAGGGCTATGACGGTAAAAAATTCAGCAACTTGGAACTATATCATGGAAAAAGAGAGAAATCCATGTCTGTCTTTCAGTGGAGTGTCCTAACAAAGTCTGGGGAAACAGACTTTACATTTCCAGGATACACCCTTCCATTAATCTATAAGGGACACCTTATAGCAGCCTTTCAATATATAAAGAAGGCTTATGAGAAGGACTTTTTACCAGGGCCTGTAGTGACAGGACAAGGGGCAACGGTTTTAAACTGAAGGAAGGTAGATTTACATTGGACATAAGGAAGAAATTTTTTACAATGAGTGTGGTGAGACACTGGAACAGATTACCCAGAGAAGCTGTGAATGCCCCATCCCTGGAAGTGTTCAGGGCCAGGTTGGATGGGGCTTTGAGCAACCTGGTCTAGTGGAAGGTGTCCCTGCCCATGGCAGGGAGGGGTGGGACTAGATGATCTTTAAGGTCCCTTCCAAACCAAACCATCCTATGATTGTGTGATTCTGTAAGAATAAAAATATATTCACCAAATATCCAATGAAGCATTTAAATTATTCAATTAAATTGTTTCATAAGACTCCAAAAGGTGTTCTTGATTCCCCTGTAAACTTATCATAAAGCTGGAGAACTAATTATTTATCAAATGATTGCTCATTGTATAAAGTCTTTGTTATTTCACCTCATTACTGTATAGACTACGTTTGTCCCCATCATGCCTAAATCTTATCTGGGCAGCTACCTAGCCAAGAATGCATCAGTTAGTTACAATACTCTCCTATGGACACAACCTTTTTCATTTAAGATTTTTCTGCCTTCAGTAATGACTACCTGCCAATTCTAAAAAATCTCAAACCCAATCACCTTTACCAAAGGAGCTTTTTCTTACAAACATATTTGGAATCAAGACAAGCTATTTGAAGTGGTAGAACTATCTTATAGTTCAAAAATCTCAACACAACACGGTACTGGTCTAAGGAGAAAGTCTGCCCATTATGATACCAACTCTGAAGAACAGCACTTTGTGTGATATCCCACTAACACCATTTCAAGCAGAAAGGCCTTTCAGGCTTGAGACATATAGCTGATGGTCACTGTCTATCTAAAAGAATTAAAAAAAAAAAAAAAAGAAGAGACAGAATATATGGAGGATAGCAGAAATTGACTTTCATGAAGCAAGATCTGATGCATTTGGCACACTGGACAAAATAGATCATATCTGGGGAAAAAATGTGCACAAGACACAGATGCTGATGGTTCTTAAGGAGGCAGCATTGACTGTTGCCTTGAGAAGGATGAATTTTATTAGTTTGTTCATAGAAATTTTGCTTCTGGTAAATTCTAGGAAAATGTCTTTCCAGTTTCTCTTCTCATGTAGCATTTTCTGTGATTCTGATACAGATTTCAGTATGAGGTAGTACAACAGCCACAATAACAGCCACAACATATTTTTAAACTATGCGTGCTAAGAAGGAAAACCTACTTACAATTAGTATCAAAAGCTTAGCTTTCTGTATCATATTATATAGCCAGACATTTCTTCAATATTATGCACATTGATTCCATTATATGGGAAGGATGGAGATTTTATGTATTTATTTTCAGGGGAAATCTTGGACTGAAGCCAGGAAGCAGAGGTATCTGCTGAAACATGGGAGGAGGGGCTGCTGGAAAATTAATGATCAATAAAACTTCTACTTTGAAAACTTTCTTATGTTGGAGATAAGGGAAAGACAGGAGAGATCATTCTACATTTAAAATAACCCAGTGAAGTAAAAAATTGCAAAATGGGAACTTGAAAAGAGATCTTGCATACCAGGTGAGTGCTTTCATTGATGTTGTAGACATAATGGTTTCTTTTTTCATGAGAAAAGTTCTGTAACCTTCTGCAGGGTAAGAAGTCTGAGTTCCTGAAGAGTTTGACAGAGCAGGACATTCATTTCCTACCCAGCTTTAACGACAGCGGCATGGGAACAATAAAGCAAAATGGCCAACCAGTACTCCTCCAATATCGCACCCGGGAAAGTAAGACACCATCTCTCCAGGAAAACATTTGAATAAAATAGCTAAGAAAGGTGGTAATCTGTGATGCCAGAAAAACAGATTTATGGAATATTTGATACATTTAACATAACATTTTATACTAAAGCTTTCCCTTTAATTATGTTATGATTTTAATGATCCATGCATAGCTTGTAAGCACAGGCAAAGATTTACAGAAACATTGTATTTAAACTTACCTAAATCAGATCAATCCATAGAATTGCCTGTTCTTAAGAATGGGAGCAATGCTAACTACATAACAATAGCATCTAACCTTTCAAAAACACTTTACTGAAGGTTACACAAACAAGAATAATTTGAGAAGAACAGGAACCATTTAGCTGCCCTGGGAGGAAACCCATAAAGAAGCAGAATGAAATAAATACTGGGATTTAATTACAGCTTTTCTGTGTGTTCTATTTGAAAGTCTCCAGTGTTCAAACACGTGGAAATTATATCTGAAAACATCTCCCAACATCACTGCTGTAACATTATGAACATGTAGCACCTTCAGACTAAACTCCTCATGTACTCATCCACAGGTCAGGACCACATGTGAATGTCTCTATTCAGAAGTATCTCCCACTGCAGAAATGGCATTACCTACCAACACAGCAAATGACAGTGTGTTATCTTACTCTTTGTTGGGCTATGTGTTGCAAGTGTAGCTCTTTACCTCAACAGAAAGCTCTATTCTCTCATTAGCAGCAGAACACGAGAAGAGGGAAAGGGGGGATGTCTCTCTTCTTTAGGTTTCTCCAGAAGGCAAAACCTCCCATTGGTAAGCTCATCCCGCTTATGTAGGAGGCAACCCATTGCCTAGATACCTCTTTCACTGATCCAAAGCTTTTTTTTCTTGCTTGTAGCTCCATGAATGCTCATCCTGCGTATCTGAGGCTTCCTACAACATTAATGCAAGTAATTAAGGGATACAATTTGCATGAGCACAGGCCATCATTAAGCGGCTTGCTTATAATGATGGCAGATAAGTACAACGGTGATAAAATATTTCAGTAAAGCAAAGATGCAGTATGTTAGCTGCCAAAAAGAATTCAGTTACTAAAGATGTATGTATAGTGTCCTGTTCTTGGTTTGTCAATGAGCATTTCAGCCTAAAATATGTATATATGTGTATATATATATGCATATATAGATATATGCTTATATCTATATATGCATATGCCATCCACTTCTTCCACTGAAGGATTATTTCATTCTATATATAAATCATTATTAATGGTGTACCAGGTAGGTAATCATAACTAGCTAGAGATTTAACATGCAATTTTCATAGTCCTCAGATTTCTGATCTATATACAAGGAAGGCAGTACTGAGTCCTAATTAAACTCATAACCAAGAACCTTGTCATTACAAATTGTAAGGAAAAATTCAATACATGCAGATCCTACTGCCACATTGAATTGATAGAAGAGCAAGAACTCTTCAAAACTGAGTTTGAAAAAATATCTTGCCTTTAAACAAACTTTTGAGGCTCACTACAAGGTTTATTTTAGCCTATAAAGTTCATACAATAAAGCATAGTTATATCACATCTTCCCACAGGTATCTCTGGTTAACTGCTTGACTACCTTCTTTCCGTCTCTGTGTTTTCTGTCCTCTTCCTTTATTCTTATGGTTTGTCTACACTGGGAATAATCTGGTAATTACAGTTTGTTGCTACTGCTCCCTTAGCAGGCACTGTATTTCAGAATAAAAGTGGCTTGCTTTCCAGAATGGAGTTTCCATGTGGGGAATTACCCCAGCTTACCTACAGTGTACAGGTATAATTATTCATGATTCCTTTACCAGTCAGTTTACCCTTACAGATGAACACTCAACCTTCAAATATCCACCAGCCTTAATATTACATGGCACAGAACAAAAAAGTATGTTTAGATAATACAGAGAAACTACATTGGGTGCTCTCAGATCACATGCTTGTCTATTTTTCCAACTGTTAATTGATCTAGTAAGAGATACTGCCTCTCTGCACCCATTTTGCCTGCTGACATCCCTAGCCCATCACAGCTACACCAGTTTAGATAACCAAACCATGAGAGTGGCCTGCAGTGACTTGCCTGCCGGACCTGAAGCTTTCTCACAGCCTCACCATGCTCCTAACTAGACCTCCAACATCCCCTCGCCAGCCTCTGCTGTGTAAGCTGGTTGACTGATGTCCCTGCTCCCATGTGGATAATATATTCATATGGCAGCTGCAGGGGAAAGAGAAGAAGATAGAGAGAAAAAGCAAGAAGTGCAGAGATCAAAGGCATAACAGACAGAGTTCTCCCTGAATTAACTAAACAACCGATGAAGCCTTTCCAAGTACCAGTGCACTTTTACACATTTTGTTAACTGCTCTGGGGCCCCCAGCATAAGAAGGACATGGACCTGTTGGAGTGAGTCCAGAGGAGGGCCATGGAGATGGTAAGAGGGCTGGAGCACCTCTCCTATGAAGACAGGCTGAGAGAGTTGGGATTGTTCAGCCTGGAGAAGAGAAGGCTCCGGGGAGACCTTATAGCAGCCTTCCAGTACCTAAAGGGGGCCTACAAGAAAGCTGGAGAGGGACTTTTTACAAGAGCATGTAGTGATAGGACAAGGGGTAATGGCTTTAAACTGAAAGAGGGTAGATTTAGATTAGATGTAACGAAGACATTTTTTTTTTATGATGGTGGTGAGGCACTGGAACAGGTTGCCCAGAGAAGCTGTGGATGCCCCATCCCTGGAAGTGTTCAAGGCCAGGTTGGATGGGGCTTTGATCAACTTGGTCTAGTGGAAGGGGTCCCTGCCCATGGCAGGGAGGGGTGGAACTAGATGGCCTTTAAAGGTCCCTTCCAACCCAAACCATTCTGTGAATCTATGATTTTGGTCTTGTTCCCTAGTGTCTGCTTCCCCTCCAATACTTCTCGCTCCCTTAAAGACATGCTAAATGTGTGCAGGGCTTATGCTCTCTGCCTTCTGCATTTCATTTTTGCCTTGCACATCCCTTCCTGCTACCTGCTTTCTCATTTGTCATGACCATTGGCAAAACGGCAGAAGAGCCAAGAATCTATACATATCTATTGCAATATAGACATTTTCTGAAACCAGCAATCTCATAGCACCACAATAAACTGTTCATGGATGAGCAACTTTAATGTTCCACTCCCATAAATTGGGTATTTTTTCTTAGATAAAAACAAGCCATATAATTAGAAAAGGGAACTAGTTACTTGTAATGAAAGAATAATCAAATCACCATTAAAAGGAAATTAGCTGCATTTATCTTAATTCTAGGGGCCCTACTGCTGTCTCCTGATAGGAGGATAAAATTTACTTGACAGTCTCGGTGATTTTTGCCACTCCTGTTTGTTAATGCAAGAAGGGGCCCTTTATCACGTTTTGGCAGAGCAAGTTGCATTTAACTGAACAAAAGCCATTAAAAGGCTATTTGTTTCATTTCCATAAAAAAAGACACACCTCAACTTTCAGGGATGCCACTGAGCTCCAGCTGGCTCCTCTGTCCTCCCACTTGCAAGTCACAATTGCTGGGACAGAGCCAGGGAGAGACCCAAGGGAGATCTGCAAAAGCTTTGTGTCCAACTAAACGGGTGCAGGGTATTCTTGGAGAGGAATCCCCCATGGGACATCTCCACCAGCGTCTCTTGGCAGCTGCAGCACAAGGAGGCCCCAGAGCTTTGGAGCCACTTCACAAGAGGTCCACTGGACCTGCTTAGGACCAAAACTGACAAACCTGTATTTTTTATGCCAACAGCACAAAGAAGGGAATGGTTCTGTTTAGCCAGCACCCTCCCTCCTTCACGGGCCATCAGGAGGAAAGGAAAGCTGTCTCAGGTGGGGAGATAGCTCACCCAGGTAACACAGGTTTGACTCTGCTCCCCAAAGTCTTTTCCATTCTTCAGTACCACATGCCGCTGACAGAGAGGATGCAGAGAAACCCTGTGATGTTCAGTAAGGTGATATATATATTGCACCACCCAGAAAAAGGAGTAGAATTTAACATCAACTACTGGAACGGTAGGAGGGAAGAAAAAGTGTCAAAGGCTGAGTCTTTACTACCAACCATGATCAGTAGCTGCTTCAGCGTATCAGACTACAGCAGCGTTCACCCCGCAGCAGATACCGATATTCATCAATATCATCCTTTAGCAGCAAAGACCAAACTACTCCCAGCATGGAGATACACTTATCCTGCAGCAAGTTAAACCAGACAAATGGCACTCAGCAGCAAAACTGAGGTTCGGTACCACCCTTCCAGGCTGACAGTTGCCTCCCTAACCCAAGTATTCCCCGATTCCTCTTCTCCCAGCAGAAGAAAATGGTTTGCATAAAACAGCAACCACCGTTAGCTACACACTCAACAACTTCTTCAGAGGCTTGTCCTCCCTGAAGCGATTAGTTTACCCCAGTAATGAACAAGCCATGCAAGTATTTTCAAAAATTTAAGAAGTCCTGTGGCCTTCCTCACAGCACAGTACAGATACAATACAGAATCAGGCTAAATAATATTTAAAGAGCTTGATCCCACTAGCTCACATTTATTTGTTACTTACTGGACTCTGATGATGCTTTAGCCTCTTATGTGGGTGACTTTTTATTTTTAATATAAGTAGAAGAGCACTCATGCCAACCTCTAGCACCTTTACAATATGAACATAAATTACAATAGTGTAACAAAAGATCTCCTTATCACTTCATTCCCAAGTCTCCAAACCAAGTGTGACATAAACAACTCTAAGTAGTATCTTACTTTATCTAGAAAAGTTGTGACCATCATTTTAGTTCCTCTCCAAAGGCTTAAATACAGATCAGTCTGTATGAATACACTTAGAATGTTTTTCATGTTTCAGCCAGAATGGTTTAGCTGTTTCTCACAGAGAAAAATCAGAGGCAAATTCAGTTTTGCCTAGGCTAACAAACTTTATTACCATTTTATTGAAGAATTCCAACACCTACAACCACCAGAGTGGCACCCTTAAACTCATTAAGAAGTTGGCCAATTGGAAGTTAAGTGTTTTGCTGGTTTCATGAAAAACTACCCAAATATGGAAAACTCAACTTTAGTATGCTCAGTGGACATCTTAAAATTTGCTAGCAGAATTTCCTTAAGACTCCAGCTTTCACATAAGACTGCTAAACCTCCAGTCCTCCTAAGCAAGCCCTCTTCTCTGCCCAGAAGTTTTACTAGAAGTTGCAACAAGAAAAGAAGGGCAGAGAGTACAACTACAGAAAGAATGCCAGCAAGGAGAACCAGATGGGGAGCGTATGGGCAGGAGCTGAGCAGAAGGCAGGAATCAGAAGGGGAGGAGATGGGATAGCAGTGTAAATTAGGGAGCAGATAATAAGGCAAAGAAGATGACAGGAAGCAGCATGGGAGCAAAAGAGAAAAGTCCTTAACCACCAGAACACAGGGCCTTTATAAACATGAAATACATTCTCTTGCCATTAAGCGAACAGACATGAGACTAGTTGTAAAGAATCTCCATCCCACTCAAGGCAGGACACAAAATGAGTAAGTTTTTCTACCACTACCCACAACAGGGCTATTTCAGATAGTACAGGAGTATGCTATGGATCCAAAGTGCTCAGTTCAGTGGCAGCCTGTGTAAATCCTATGAGAGAAGTCTGCTTTTGGGGGTTCTTCATTTGTATGTTTACCTTAATTCACTATGCTATATGTTTGCTTTGTGAGATGCTACCTTCACCTGCCATGTACCCGTTGTACAGACTGTAGGAAAGGAAGCTGCTGTCTGTACCACCTCTACCTTATTTGCTACAGAGATGAAAAGCATGTCATGGAAGGGGCTGGTTCTGCTGGGAAAAAGAAAGGAGAGTCTTACAGTTATGGCAAATAACTGAGCCTCCAGAAAACTGGATTCTAACTCTGTCGTAAAGTTCACATGCAAGTCCAAGGAATCTGCATTATATATATTCCTCGTTTTTCTCCCACACCCCAATTGAGTAATTTGTGGCGTGAGCTGCTAAGATGCTGAATGTGAGTAGGTGCATCTGAAGTCAGTGGGAGGTGGACTTTCAATACATGCCGAGTAGCATAAAGCATTTGCCACCCTGGAAATGAAGGTCTTCGATTTAGAATTTACCACTCTGGAAATTAAGGTCTTATATTTCTCCACATAGGTATCCTGAAGGGTTCATATTTTTCATTTCCTGGACATAAGATAATGCCAACCATTTCATAATGGTGTGACAAGGGTAAAGTCATTAATGTTAGTAGGATGATAGCACTCCTGAAATGCTCTAAAGGAAATTAATTTTTTTTTTTATTCAATGAAGGATAACGCTATGCAGGAAACTGTACATTACAGTATACACGGAATAAGCAATCAAAGAAACATTAAATAGAAACACAGAATTGGAAAGCTTCTGGAGTTTAGTCTCCTGCTCTCTCAGGCAACTACATCATATAAGCACTTTTATAAATTGATCAGGCTCCGCTTTCAAAGCAGATGGGCTTCCTGCCCTCAGCACAAGGATGTTGTTCAGCAGTCTCATTGCTCTGAAAATTCCAAATCTTCTAATTCACAGTCTAAATTCATTACTGCCCATTTTACACACATTTGTTCTCCATTTAAATAACCATTCCGCATCCATGTTGTTTGCTCTCCTTTTGAGACATCAAATCTCCTCTTAACCTTTATTTTGCTAAACTAAACACAACAAATTCTTCAAGCCTCCTCTCATAAAAGCTCCCCAAAGAACATCATTCCTACTTAGCAATACGGTTCCTCTGGGGAAACAAGCTTATGGCTATGTGATTAAAAAACCGTATCACAGTGCAGTCTTAAGGCACATAAGCCCACGGGACCCAAACCTGAAAAGCAAGTGGCACACAGTAGGTCTGAAGCCAGACACCCAGGCCACGCAGCTGCTCTGCACATACATATCAGACTCTACATCACGCGTGCAGTTAAGTCTGGATCCATCACACAGCTCTATGCACACAGACTTGCTATGCCCAGCACTTCCCAACTTTTAAGATGGTTCTGCATTTCTTAATGCAACATCTCAGTAGGTGGGAGAGAGATATGAACTACATGGTATGAGGCTAATTCTAGTATCTTCCCCGTTTTTGAGGGGAATCAGTGAAGGAGGTAGCCTTGACTAGGTCAGCTGTCCTTTCTCAAATAAAACCTACTCACCCATGCCCTGTAGGTAGAACGGTTAGTTTTCTCTCTGATGAAGATACGATGTTAATCACAAAAGGTTTTGTAGCACAATTGGTCAATTTTGGTCTTTACTTCATGTGTAGATGAAGCTAATCATTAGGGATTTTGGTGAAAATGAGAGAGTATCCTGCTGACAGGGAAGAATAAAAAGGCAACCTACAACTGTAGCAAGTTGCCAAGACAGTAATTTCTGGGGTAAAGTAATACATTTCCATAATGCTTTCTGAAAGAGTTTCATTAACTTTGAAAAACGTGTTATCAATAGGTCCTTTTTTATAACAGAATAAATGCTTCCCAAACTCAAATGACAAAGAGAGTGGCTCGTTCGCAGCATAGATCCAATTTCCACGTACATAACCCCAGTCCTAGTCCAAACACAGATCAAGAGCTTTATGAGTTGAGACAATAACATCCTGGGGTTGATTCAGAGAATTCATCATCCCATCTGGATGCTGAAGTTCCTCAGCATGACTATATTTGGCGATGCTGAAACCAAAGGTAAGGAGTCTCATCATTTCGCACAAGGACTTGGTACCGCACAAAGACATTGGTGAACGTGAAGTAGCCTGAGCCCTGACAGACCAGATGCATTTGATCCACGCCTGGGTTTTTGTTTGCTGAATGCCAGGACAAACAGCACAAACCCACCGTGTCCTTACCACACCCTCTGAGACGGAGGCAGCGCCAGTGCAGACAAAATCACGCACCCACCCAGCCAGCGTTTTGGACATACATACAGCAATAGGCGCCCCATGTTTATCCATTCATGGATGGATAACATTTTATTATTTGTAAGTCATTGCATGGACCTAAAATTCCAGGCTGTGTCCATTGCACCTCTGGCCTCTTGAGCATTAAGGTGAAATAAAGAAGGGGGGGCGGGGGGAGAAGTAAATCTATTGACGGTTGCTGATGTGAAATGCTTGCCTCCGCCTGCGTGGGGCCTCGGGAACACGAACTCTTCAGGAACACCCTCCAGCCACCCCGGCCCCCAGGGCAGAGCGCAGCCACCCTCACCGACAATGGCGTTTGAGAACCTGCCAGTGGGGGGAAAAAAAACCCACCAAAATAAACCAAAACCACCAGGAGC
>NW_010972653.1:6015876-6062100 GCF_000737465.1 Haliaeetus leucocephalus
CGCTGCGAGGTCCCCTGGCCTCGCCGGCCCCGCGGAGCGCGGGTGCTCGAGGGAGGCGGGTCCCGGGCCCGCTCTGCCAGCCTGTTGGGTTTTAACCCCTTCCTTGCCTCCCCAGGAACGAGCTCGTCCCGCTTTTTTTTTTTTTTTTTTTCCCCGCTTGTCGCAGCTTTGGCACCCGCCTTTCTTCGGCTCTCACCTGCAGGGCTTGTGGCACACGGGGGGAAGGAAGGGCTTTGCGGCCAGCCCCCCCGGGCTTGGTGGTGGCTAGGTGTCCTTCTCCAGGTCCGTGTTTGACAGCATTTTAGTATGTTCACGTAAGGCAAGGAGGAAAAAGCGGGGTGAGGACAAAAAGTCCCCTCTGGTGGAAAACCAGTTATTTCCAGTGCTTGGTCTTAAGGCTGCTGTCCCTTGGCTAGCGCTGAGTATGCCTTCCCCAGTTGGGTTTCTAGGTCGCGGTTTCCCTAGGGGTGGACCCTTGAGACAAGTGCCTCTCCCCTTAGCCCTGCGTGGAAGGGCAGGATGCTGCAGTCTGTCTCTCCACAAGAAGCACCTGGAGATGGGAAAGGGGAGGCAAGGCTCACTGTGACCCTTGGGTTTTGGTAGGTTGTGAGGGGTGGCATAAGATTGTGTTCTGTGGTGTTTTATCCTAGCGTCATGATTACTGTCTTCTTTCCAGCAGGTATTGAGGTGCGTTCTCACATTGCTAGTGTGACATCCCCAGCTTCTCCTGCTTTTGCTACTATACTGCTCTTGCCCCGCTGCCAGCCACCATGGATAAGACCGAGTTGATCCAGAAAGCCAAGCTGGCTGAGCAAGCTGAGCGCTATGATGATATGGCCACCTGCATGAAGGCAGTAACTGAGCAAGGTGCCGAGCTGTCCAACGAGGAGCGCAACCTGCTCTCAGTGGCCTACAAGAACGTAGTGGGGGGGCGGCGCTCTGCCTGGAGGGTCATCTCTAGCATTGAGCAGAAGACAGACACCAGTGACAAGAAGATGCAGCTTATCAAGGACTATCGGGAGAAGGTGGAATCTGAGCTCAGGTCCATCTGCACCACTGTGCTGGTGAGTGTGAGCTTTCCTTTTTCTTCCATTCTTTTTAAAAGAAAGACAGTAGTCATGTGTGCTGCTGCACTGGGGGATAAGACTAGGAACTTGACTGGGGAATATCATGTAAAGTATTATGCTGGGGTAGGTGAAGTCAGTGCAGTAACTTCTACAACCGTTACGTGGGTTACTGTGAGGAGGAAGATCATCTGCACTGTGCTACAGGTCCCGTATGTGTAGAGGTATTTGAGGTACACGATCAATTTTGAGTGTGTATTTGGAGTACGTTTTAGGATGGAGTGATCCATAGGCAGCATTGTGCTACGTAATTGCAGAAATGCAGAGAATTTAGCCTTGTGCCTGTTTGTGCTGTGGATAGTAAGCTTATCTATTCATAAGATAAGCTGTAACAAGGAGAAAACCCCTTTATATCTTCAGATCAGAGCTAATAACCTGTTAAAAGCATTTGAAGTGCTTGGGTGTGCATTTCATTTATTCCTTGTGAAGAAAAATACCCTCAAGGGGTCTTTAAGGGACGTTTTGAGGATTTTTTAAATATAAAATATGATTTTATGAAGTAAGACATCTGTATTGAAGATGGGAAATAAAGATGTATAGAAATTGGCCTTGTCAGAGTCAAGCTGTCTTCTCAGGGGAATCTTTAAGATGAATTTGCAGTAATTATGGAATAATGTAAAACTAAGGTGTGAAGACTGGCATGACACCCCAGGCATGCATCAAAGCCTAGGAATACATTTTGGTACAAGCAGCGGAATTCCAGATGCTATCGATAGTGAAACTGTACTGTACTGTAGTGGGAGCTGAAGAGACGTGCATCAGCAGTGTGGAGGCTGCTGGACCTTATTCTGTGTGACCAGGGAGTTGTGGCTGCAGGAAGCTTCATGTGTGTAATGCAATAGTAATTGTGTGGCAGATAATCTTCAGAGGTTTATCTGCTCCTCTTAATTACTTTTTGTTGTTGTTGTTGTCTAGTTTTGCTAACATGAGAACAGGAAGAAGCAAGTCGATAAGGAAATAAACGATTTTGAGGTAAATGTATCCTAGATTGGTTTAGGAGACCTGAATTTAAAGCAGACAGGTTTGGAAGTAACTGAATTTTCTTAAGCGTTCTGGTTCACGTACAAGGGAGTACTTCATGCTTCCTTGCATGCTGCCACCTAGGGTTTTTTTGTTTTCTAAATCAGTCAATACGAGTTACCTTTGCTTGAAAATAATTCAGAAATTTATTAGCGTAATGAATCAGTTGAGTTAATTCCTTAACACATTTAAGAGGTCATGGTCTTCCAAAGCAGCTATTTCTACAGTTACAGGCATCATTAAGCTGTAGAACTTTCACTTTTGTGAAAATGATGTGACTTGTGTAGGGCACTGATTCCTATTTCCTGTGACAAGAGTTTCGCTAGAACCTGTGTGATGAGGTGCCAGCATTCATGCTGTTGTCACTTCTCTCGATCTCCTTTACTCAGTGCCCCACTTCAGAACTAACTTCTTGGGACCTCAACATAAAGCTCACTCTTCAGACTTCTTAATCTCCCTCTGTCCTTCTACCAAATCTAGTTCCTAAGAGAAGGTTATGCATAAAATCTCATACTGGTTGCTGTGCCATCGTGACAAGGAGCTCGTGTTTCCTTAGGGAGATTGAACATCTCTGAATAGTAAAGGTAGTGAGCTATTTCACGCAGTGTCTATGCTGAAATTATTTCAGTCACATCAAATGGCAGACAGCAGGTAGTCTGGTAGCCATGCTAACGCAAAGCTGATGTAGGGAAGGCAAGCCCTTCCTGTGCTAGCTGAATTTTTCCCTGCATTCTCGTCTTTCTTTGTTCTCAGCAATGGCCTGGTTGGCAACTCTTCTCTTCCCTTCTCACCTGGAAGGCAGCAGGAAGTAGTGAAGACCAAAACCTGTGTTCTGCCCTGCTGGCAAAGATGTGCCTTCCTTTGGTAGAAGGAGATGTCAGCTATCTACTGGAAGCCTTCTGATTTTTAGTCCTTCTTTGAGGGCCATGTGCAGTTACGTTCTGTTCTGCTTCTCTGCCTTTCCTCTTCTATCTACCGCTCCTTTGATCCATGAGTCAGCATCCAGGAGGTTGGAACTCACAATGTGCAGGCACTACAAAGGACCGGTTTCCTAAAGCTGAGCCACAAAGTAGTTTTAACTCCTCCTTCTTTGAATGATAATTTCTTCTTTACTATAGTAACTGCTTGTAGCTTTTTTAGATCTCTTAAGTTGAATCTCAGAGGTGCTTTTTTAATTCTAGGAAGTAGGAAGGCAGCTAAGCTGAAACAACTGCTGGCAAGTAGTATGGAAAGGTTGCTTGTCATCTGGAGTATTTGGATTTAACAAGGGTGGATGTATTGGGTGGAGTGTGACTGCTCTTAGTCATACTACTAACAGTTTTTTTTCAAAAGGCTTTTTTTGTTTTTTTGTTACTGGCATGGCATACCTTTTCAAAATGAAGTAGAACTGTTGTAGAAACCTTCATTTAGAAATACTTGTGCTAGCATTACAAAATACTGCTAATTTTTGATTAAAAAGGCAACAATGCTGAATCTGCAATAACTTCTTTTCCTCTAAAGAATGCTTCAAGCTAATTAGGTAAGGCATTGTTTCAGGGCATGGTTTGATAAGAAGCTTAAATTTAATCACCACTACAATACAAACATCCAAAATCATGTTGAGATATACATATAGATACATAAATAAAAAGAAACCTTTTACTAATTATTTAATTAATGTACAACCACCATCTGTGGTCACAGTAAGATATTCCATCTCATGCCAAGCAGTGAAGACATTTCTTTAACTGCCTGTCTTGCAAGTAGGAGTAGATGTGATTTGAACCCTTTTTAACTGTTAATTTTGTGACTGGTCTTGCAGGTGAGAGTGGCTCTTTAATGAAGAAATGGTATGACTTTGTCAAACAACTTGCACAAATGTTTTATTTGAAAGGTACGGTAGGAGGTTTTATTGAAGTCTCTGTACTGATTGACTAATTCTTTGGTAATGTAGAGAATTAATGTTGAATCATCCCTTATTAGTCAACTGTCTTGTCCTTGAATAAAGAAACAGGTTTGCAACTTAACTTTTTTCAATGTAAAGTTGAACTATGTTGTTTCATATACTCTGTGAGTGCAAAGTTCATGTTTCTTCATATTCTCTGAATGATTTCAAGGTGGGGATACTAGATAATGTAGAAGGGTTGGGTGCAGCAGTAACTTTCATGTGATTAGTGAAATAACATGTGAAACTTTGAAGATCGAATGTACGATATAAGACTAATGCTTTATTGTATATAGACCCTGCAGTTTAGTGACATCATATTTTCAAAAAATGTAACTTTTGAATTGGAACGTCTCTGGGGGAGCGGATCAAACTGCTGGGTTTTCTGAGATCCTCAATCCCAACTACTTGCCCATAGTTTAAAACTCTATGAAGACGCAATGGCTAAAATTATTAGGGCTTGGAAACAACTGTGTCTTGATGGTTACTTACTCCTAATGTCTCTAGCTGAAACTTAAAAGTTTTATTTTAATATGCTTTTAAGTTTTTTGCATAGAAAAGTTACATATATGACGCTTTTCAGTTGTTCCCAAACATGTGTTTTTACCATGTCCTCTGTAAGCAGTTGTACATTGCACTGTGTCAGGCCCATGTTGGCCAGTTGCTCTAGAAATGAGCAAGGGCATCATGAACTTTTAAAAATGGACCAACAGTAACATTACTTGTGCTGTTGATTCTTTTCTGTACCCTGCGACAGTGCCTGCAATGAAATAGTCTTGAGCTGTAGGTGTATCTTATTTGAGTTTTTACTTCTTAAGGTTGAGAGGATGCTTGTAAATGTTTGATCTTCTGTGAGATTGCAGTGTTAATTGTTGAAGGCATGTATTAGTGTGTTGCTCTTGCCAGCTCCCCTTTCCTTCCTTCCTTCCTTCTCACCCCCCACCAAGGTTGCAATGTTGTTACTACTTCTGCTTTGTGTGATTAAGAAACAATAAATGCTAATAAAAACAAGGGTAAAAGTCTATATCCACTTCTGATTTTTATCCATTTTGTTGATCTAGTTCTAAAATTAATCACTTAAAACAAAAATCCCCATGCTAGAAGGTAATGTTCAAAGTGGCGTTTTTCAACAGGACAAGTTCATAGCTTCATTGAAAATGAAGTTGGCATTTTCTTGCAGCAGCAAATAGATTCCTCATGTCAGCTAAAATATCTGATGTGAGATGATGAATAAGCTTTGACCATAGCCCTGTTTTTTTCCTACTGTTACCTTTGGCCTACAGAAAAGTGAAATTTAGATATTTTTTTTTTACACGTGCAGAAATTTTGCAGATTCAGTAGGTACCAGCTTGATGCTGATATGAACAATATGCTAGGGTTTCATGTCTTGTGACTCCTTTTTCTCTGCTTTCCTATTTTCAGTGAACAGCCAGAGTTTATACAGAAATACATAGTGTTGTAACAGTAAAACTCTGGCATCTGAGTAAAAGAATATTACAGTCTTTTGACACTGGGAACTATGCAGGATGCAGTTTTATTCTGGAGGTCAGGCTAACTAACCACCCAAGTTAATACTACTTTTGGACTTGAATTAGTTGTCCCGATAGTGGTTGGGACAGTGCTTCAAGTATTACTTTTTTGCCTTTTGTAAATTAAAGCAAATGTGATTGACTCATCCTTTTTAAGTAACTGACTGAAAGGACTAGCTACTTCATGACTCAAAGCCAGACCTTAGGTTGGGAACGTTACTTCTTGGCAAATCCAGAATTGTGGAGTGAATGTTAACTGAATGTTTTCATTTGGAATAACGGTCATCTTTTTGATGAAAGGTAATATATGGGGAGAGCGTTGATTCTCCTTTGTGTTCTTAGCATAACTTCCAGCAAATGTCAACACATTTGTGGTAAGAATTGTGGAACTTAATCTTTTCTAGTTTAATATGCTTGAAACTTAAATTCATGATCCAGACTTGCCTTACTTATAGTTGTACCTTCTTTTACTCAGTTTTTGCCCTTCATTAGAATCTGCTGCTGGAGTACTACACTTTTGTGCAAGGAAAACTAAATTCGTTTCTAAGAAAGGACTGACACTTGCAGAAACAAAGCGTAGAATGCACTGAGGTTCTTGAAGTGGCTGAAAACCCAACAAAGTTCAAGGAATTCTGATGGTAGCTGAGGCCTCCATCCCATGCAGTCATTGCTTTCCGCCCCTTACCCCTGCAACTGCATACTGAATTTCTAAAACATACAAGCAGGCTAGTGAAGGATACAGGATAAATGGTAGCAAGGTATTCTGCCTGAGGTTCTGAAAACTTGCGCCATTATGTTATTTGCATGTGCAGTGTCATTTCCTTTTTCAGAAGCTACTGGGGTGAGTTTAGGTCACTGATTTGATTTGCATGGATATCTCCATCTTGAGATAAAGCTGAGAATAGGGTTAACTTATGTCTGTTGAAAGTAAAAAAAGCTGAAGATCAATGGCTTGTCTGTTCTTAAAAGTTTAAGAAATGACTATGAGAGAATTGCACTTCTCTAAAGTCATAGCTCCTAACAGCTTTGAAAGGCTTGTCCTGAATGTTAACATCCTGTAAGAAGCAGGATGTGGAGTAATTGAAAATAAGAAATCATAATACTGATGCAGGTGACTAGCTGTTGAGAATGGGGCAGCCAAAGCCCCATCTATCTCCAGTGTCAAATCCATTTTTTAATGAGGTTAAGCTATAGATTAACTAACCTGGTTGTAGTCAAGGCTTTTAAAGCTTTGTCTATACAATACCTCAGTCCACTTGTACAGTTAGAATTATTAAATTTCCTGGAGGACATTTACTGGTTTGGTGGCCTTGAGAAAGTAGGATGTGCTCACTAAGTAGGACTGGACAAAAAAGACACAAATTCTAATTTTCTGCTAATGCAGTGAAGCTTTTAACAGATTTTTGTAAATCACTGTCATGCTCACCTGCTAGACAGTTGTCTTGCAGGCGTTTCTACTACCTTAGATACTAACATGATGGATGCCTTTTTGAAGTAAAACATAGAAGGCTCTATATCAGAAAGATAGAACTTGATGAGGAAGGAACACAGTCAAGCTTGAAGGTTATCAGCAGTTGATTTCTTTATGATGGCATAAATTGGGGTTTTTCAGCACATTATTAAAGCAGTAGATTTCTGTATGGGCCCAGAAGCTTGGTATTCTGTTTCCAGTAATGGGGGATATCTGCAGAGGAAGGTAGTGAGGAAAATGGGGGCGGGAGGAGGGCGCCGGTAACAATACATGGTTATGCTTTCTTTGTAAGTTTGGTAGGTGAAGATGTATGCTTGATTAATAAGTGTTTTCTTATTTGTGTAGATCTTAACCCTTTTTTAGTTTTATGCTCTTGGTTGTAGAGAATGATGGGCCTAGTGCCTCTAGATGTTACTTGCTGTTTGTGTTTAAGTGCTTTTGTACTTGACCATAAACTTGAAGCTAATTTTATCACAGACTAACTAGGTAAGGTAAGTAAGACTGTTCTTGAACACCGCATTTGTGGCACTTAATCCATATACCTCTACTAAGTTCACTGGCCTGACGTTTACAGGTTCCTCCTCATCCTTTCTGCTTCCCAGGATGCTGGAACCAACATCAGAATGCTCCAGCTGAGCATACAGCTGACTTGTAAGCTTGTAATTTGCTAATTCACTCTGTACATCTGAATAACAGTCCACATGAACTGGGCACTTAGACATAGGAGGCAGTAAAAATAATTTAAGTGCCAGGTTTCACATCCTGTGGTTCTATGCACCCACCAAAACATCAGATGTAAAGACCTATGAACTAGAAAGTCCTAAATTAGCTGTGATTTTGCTTGTGCCTTTCTCTTAATTTCTTAAAATAATCAAGGGTTTGATTTACCAGTTTCTAACATTGATAAAGGTTTATTCCTTGCTCTAGCAATCTTTATTCTGTCCCTTAATTTGTACGATCCATCCACTGAAGCAGCTGGATACAGGAGTCATGTTAGGCTCTGGAAATGGAGAACTTTCCATTTGCTCTGATAATACATATTCTAAATACACTACATACACTCTTATGAGACTGTCAGTCTGATATTTTCTGGATAAAATTTCTTCAGGAAGTTCTGTTCTGAAGTTGAATACATTTTGCAAAATTCTTGTAAGCAGAAATTGTTTTAAATGGAGGTAGGTAGCAGGGTCTTAACAATAAAGTCAAGGTTCGCTTGCTATTAGAAATTGTTATAGCAAGGTTATCTGAAATGTTGGCTTCTAGATTTTGTGACTTAAAGGTTAGACTTCATTGTTGTAGGTTTTCTCACTTGGGGAGTAACCAATTACTGGCACGCTTCTAATACACTGAATGAAATAATACATTGCTGGGTTTCCTTCAAGGTGAAGCTGGACAATGCAAAAGGCTCTTCCAGCTGCACTAAGCAATGAGAAGAAAGTGCATCTGTTTCTTTATCTTTCTGGATTTCAGTGATCACAAACCCCTGATCTAGGGCTCCGAAACAGAGAGCAGAACTGAAGCAAGTAAAGCTTTTAGGCCCTCCAGGGTTTATTTATTGTCATAAAAGGCTCAGGTACTTGCACAAGGGCAACATACCTTAAACCCATGTAACTCCTGTATGCTGTTGTTCATTCTGAGTATAGTTGGTCTAGATATATCTAAGTCAATCATTTAATCATACCTTATGGGCTTCTGTAGCTGCAGAGCACAGAAATATTTTTAAATGCAGATTTAGACTTTTTCTATCACATTATGGAAGATCCCAAATGGAGGATGCTGGAAGAAACTTTTAGGTAGTCAGGGTTCTGAAGGGAAGAACTTGATGACAGTAATGCATGTTTACCAAGAGGAAAATAACACTTGAAGTATTTTGAGGAATTAGCAATATGAAAAATGCAATCGTGGAAGAATGTTAGCATTAATTTGAGATAAATCTGTCTGATACCAAGAAAATTTTCCTGAAAGCTTTTGGCTGTGTTGTATGGCCATTGCTTCAGCAAAAATTTACAATTATTGAAAAGGGGTATGACTTTGGGTTTGTTTTTTTTTTTGAGACTCATTTCTACATTTGGCAGGGGGAAACTGGAAAACTTTAGGCTCTTCCATAAAAACTTGAGTAATTCTTTGACTTTCACTGGATTGTTGGTTTTGTCTGATGAAAATCTATAGAAAGGAGAACTTGCATTTCCACACACTTCTAGTTCCTGGCTTACATAGTTCTTTGGGGACCACAGAACTTTCTAATTTCTTGTTTTAGGAGAAATGTAAGCAGTGAATGTAAATGTTAGATGAAATTAATTTCAACCCCAGGTGGGAATAGTGTGGGCAGATATACTGCAGCTGAGGCTTCCAATGCATTTGTTAAGTGGGATTCCAGATACTTCGTTCAGGGCCAGTCCTAAATATTGACTGCCAGTTTTTAAAACTATGTAGACAAAGACTCAATCAAATGGAAAAGACAAATTAGGTCACACTCTCTGTTTCCGTGCCAGGTACATTTGTCTTTGCTTTTGACAGTGCTTTGTCAGGTCATCTTAAGGCCATGCCATTACTGGAAAGGCATACACGTATTTTCCTCAATATATAAACTGAAATACTAATGGTCTTAAGAGGTCTGTATGAAAACTATTTAATGTTCTCACAAAAGGAGTTGATGCATAGAGCCTGAATCCAGAAGGATGAAGAACTTGCTTCTGCTGAATTACACTTTTGAAAGTAAAGTGATCTTACTGTTGCAGCAGGGGACTCTCCCTTTCCTGTCAAGAAAACAAGGGCTGAATGTTAAAACACACCTAGGTTGCAGTGAGTCATACTGTGGACTTTGGAATGACTGATTATACTTGAAGTAGTCAAGAAGTCTTAATACCAGTTTACTAGATGATTAAAATAGGCAGTCATTTGTGAGTAGAAGCATTATTGAAAGGTCTGAGCCTATGCCAATCGTTTGTGCTGTCAAACACTTTGGAACATTTGATGTATTTAAGTTCATATTCAACAGTTATATTAAGGGAATATATTGGTCTGAGCTGCCTCACCAACTTCTTAGCTGTACTTCTTGACTGCAGCTAGGGTGGAAACCCTGTATGCTGTGCTTGTAGGTGGTTTTTCTCATTGGAGCTGGATGGACCTTCAGAAATACTTAAGACTGAAGAATTTCACCAAGTATTTTGCGTGCTGCAGCCCCAGCTGAATTTATGTAGTGTCACACACTTCGTGTGGTGTGCCTGTTGGATGCAAGCTGTTCATCTTCTAGATGGGACTGTGACATAGAATCCATGTTCAGGGTGGTGAGTTAACTTGCTAAAAAAACTGGTGTTGACATGCACTCTGCATGTGCATTATTTTTAAGGAACCTTGTCTCAAAATAGTTTTATTTTGAAACAGTTTATTCACTTGCCTGTGACCATTTGGTTCTGTGGGGTTTGGCCAATAAGTGTGCACTGTTATAGGCAAGTACAACGTTAAGTAATCAGAGTTACTTGCTGTCACCCATGTAACACGTGTTCTGGTGGCTAGCTTTGATACTCCTTAAAAAAAAAACCAACCCAAAAGTACTTTAAAGCTCAAAATGGGGAACATTCAGTGTAAACTCAGGAAGGGAAGGAACACCTGGGAAACAGCCATAAAACTCAATCTAGTCTCTGTAAGACCTGTGAAAATCAGTACTGTCTGCTGGCAGGTCTGACAAGCACTTGGACAGTAGAGAACTTCTGAGCAGTTGATTTGAAGTTCAAGCTGGTGTGTTTTGTTTTGTTTTTTTCTTCACCTCATTGAACTTTTTCCATCATGGGGTGAGGAGGAATGTAAAAAATTTTTATATTATATGCATTGATATTGATTAGTTTGTTCTTGTATCAAAAAAGAGTAATATCACTGGATATTTTTTTCTCTAGGTGTTTTTTGTGTCATGAGTTAAAGCCCAGCAGAGGACTTTGTCTTAAATTACTAAAACCTGCAAGTACAAATTACTTGCACAAACTGTTCTGATGTTTGCTTTTAAAGAATAGCATTTAAAATCATATGGCCAAAAGATGAAGATGGTGTTGGAATAAGGTGTTTTAAACAACTTGAAGTAAGATATATGGGCCTTAGACTCAAGAATATTGCTGAAAGAGTCTGACTTGAAAATCAAACTTTACATAGACTTTAGTCACAAAATTCTATGCCAGCAATTTTGGACATCGGCACACTCCTTCCTCCTTGCTAAAATGCAGCAACTTAATCAGTTTATATGTATGGGGGCAAACTTTTGGAGAGCGTTGCTGCATATGATGGTTGCTTTTACATTGACTTTTTTTTCCTTATGGTGGAGCAAAAGTAACAATATACTGTACTAAGTTGGTGAGAAGTGCAAATGGAAATGTAGATCAGTCTTTTAATAGCATAACATTAAATAACTTGGTGCTGGTGATGTGACCCAAACATGTCATGGGTGTTGACATCTGAGTGATGGTGGCATTGCAAATATTTTGAGTTACTTCAGTTTACCACATTGCGAACTTCTGTCGGTACCTAGGTACTTGATATCTTTAGTTTGCTTTGAAAATTGACCTTAAACGACTTGTGATCAGTAGACAATCTCTGGAGCTGACCTGGTTCATGTTCATCCTGTGGTATTTAATGGGTAAGTGTGAACAATGTATCTATTAGCTAATGGTATTGGAATATACGTAGAGACTTATGTATTTGCTTTTCTTATTGAAGTCCAAGTCTAAATGACTCTCAAAGGTCAATTTGGTATTCAAGATTATTTTTTTAATTCATCTTTGCTGTCAAGATTCTTTATAGCTAAATATGTGGGAAGACAGAACAGCACAGATCAGATAGTGGTGGTATTTTTCTGCCACTTGAACCTACCACACAGTTAAATTGTATTAAAAGTATTTAGTGTACACTGTGGTTGAACTTGATGACTCAATCAGGCCTGCCTTTTAAAACAGGCTTAGATGGGGGAGGTTGGTGGGATTTTCTGTTTGGATGTCAGCTTTTAAAAGAAGGGGCTGTCTTGAAAACAGGTAACAGAAAGCATGTGGAGTGGGACTGGTGCATGAATTCCAGGGGAAGCGTGCATGGTGTATGTAAGGAGAGGCTGGCTGGATGCACATACAACAAATAATTATGAAGGAGCTGTGTCTTCAGGGAGCTTCTTTGTCTGTATCAGGCACTTCAAGTAAAGATATGGCTGGCATATTCCTTTAGGGCTTGCTTTTCATAAAGCTGAAATAATGGGGAAGTGATGAGAGCAGATGAATTAAGCTTAATGTTTCTGGCTCAGGTTAATTGCAGTGGTCTGATACTACAAGGGCATGTTTAACCCTTGTTCCTGCTTAAGCAGAGGGGAAAAGAGACTAAGAAAGGACAGTTACTCAGCTGGGAAAGAACCGGAGAAGGATCCAAAAAGGCAATTGAAATGTACCTTTCTCTCGGCATGTAAAGGAATAAGTCTGCCAATGGAGAGAAAAATAAAAGAAATAAATTTCAGCTTTAAAGGGGGAAGAAATGGATTGTTGCCAGGCTCCTAGCCTGCTCCCCATGGCTCCTTCATGCAGCTGCAGATCTGTTCCAGGGACTGGTAGCCCTTTGTTGCTGGCATCTCTTTAATAAATAAATAAGCCTGCCTTCTGTAGGAGGGGAAAAGAATATGAGAATATGGTGCTATTAGGATGGCAAGAGTGTTAGCACACTGTGAAGGTAGAAATAAATTGAGATGGATGAGCAACACTAATGAGAAGTGGGGTGGGAAATCCTGTCATGCTACGGGAGGACCAGCGCGCCACTTGAGAATAATGTATTGGTGTGGGGGAAGTAGCAGAGACCAACCACAAGCTGTCCGAGTGCAAACCTATTCTAATGCAACCACACCAGGACATGAAGGGTCTGGCTTGAGGATAGAGTTTTGTTTCCTGTGTCTTCTTACTGGTGGTGGTTCTGAGAGTCCCTCACCAACAGGGCAGGCCTTGAGCTCAAACATCATGTGGCTTTTCATGGCAGCGTCTGAGTGAGGCATGTGTGACATTGTAGAGCATGTAACTGCTGGTTGTTCAGGTCTTGGTTTAGAAGGTAATAAGAACAGTTGCAGTTCTTAATGATGATGGCAACTATATTTTGATACATAACTTTCTCTAACAAAAAAAAAAGTGATGGGCATGTTTGCTGTATGTGAACGTGGATGGCAGTCTACTGTATTGGCTGACTTCATCACAGAATCATACCTGTGGCAGTGCCTGCCTCTCTTCAGGTAAAATTTATCGTAATAGATTTTGAGGTTGGCTGTGGTCTGCTTCATTGCTCAGGTTGCCTGTATTCATTTTACTATCAGCTGATGTTTAAAATGAGGGTTTCTGGCTGATTGCTCTCTGATGGAAAGGTAGAAAAGCCCAAGTGGGGAAAGATAGAGAACAGATGTAGGAAATATTGAGTTTTCCTGGCTATTACTGACTCACAAGAGTGTAAAGTAAATAATATAGCTTATTGTGCTGTCTACTCTCACTGCCCTGCCAACATTTTGTCTGTTAGAGGGAGGGTAAGATGCCTTCCAAGAAAATATGATGATGTCCTGACATGAATGGCTCACTAAGTGTACCAAATACATTAATGATTTGAAAGATAACATCTGGATAGATAAATAATTAGCTTTACTCAACGTCTGTTTGTATTCTGTTCTATCCTACATGATTCATAAATGAGATCTTGTTCCATTTAAGACTATTAAAAAACCAAAACCAGATACATAAAGTCCAGAACGAGGATGTTCCACCCTAGCTGATAGAGGCACAGATCTCTCCCTTACCATGCACTGTGGTAAGGATTAGGAGGCCCTCAAGACGAACTGGGAGTGGGAGCTGCTGACTAGGCAGTTCAGCTCCTCCAACTGAGGACAGCCTAGGAAATAAAGCACTGTATGTAACCCGCTCTTTGCTGTCTGAAAAACTGCAGTTCACTCCCAGCATCCACTTTTTTCTCTCAGTTTCTCAGAAATCTGCACAGAACCACTGTTTTTCAAACCTGCATAGTGGAGGCAGCGCTTTCAGAATGCACTGCCATACAGGCTGCAGCACTACACGTTTGCGGTAGGACTGGGGCCATGGCAGAATCCTTCTGTGCTCCTGGAAGAAGCGTGTGGCCTACCCCATCTGAAAAAAAAAAAAAAAAGTGGGCATAATGCTCTAAGGAATGTAGGTTTGAGGCTCAGTTTAAATTAGATACGCTAAAGCTCTCCTGTAAACATTATTTAGTGTACACTAGATTAGTTAGTATTTTTAAGTTATAACCAAGCCACATCAGTTATGCATGGTACTCTACTGCTAGAGCTACCTTCCAAAGACAGACTTTTGTGAGAAGATCAGTAATATTTTTTGTGTGCTAAGTTTACAATAAATCTTTAGGGTTTGGAAGGCAAAACCTAAACAATTCCCTTGTTGATGTAGTTGTAACATCTTGAGAAGTTTTATTTCAGCATTTAAAAGAAAAATCAGAGATGAAGTTATGTCAAATATCTGGTTTAAAATCCCATACAACATATCTTTCTTGGTTGTCTGGTCAGTGCTCCTTAGACTATGGCATAGTTTTTTCAGATCTAGTCTGAGCACATGGATAAATCACATCTCTGCTGCTTAATGCAGTCCCTACCTTAGGATGATCTTTAAAGGCTGGTAGTTACTCTTTGATCGTGACTGATTTAAGGAACCTTTTTAAAAGTAGGTGTATTACACGTAAGCTTTCATCATTCTGGGCAGTTTCTTGTAAAAATCAAACTTCTGTGTTAAACTTGAGGTTACTGCATTGTTGTCTCTGAGACTTTGAAACTGGTTTGTGTAGTGTTGTGCTTTTATGGCTGGTATTGACATCTGTCATAGGAGAAAAGCATCAAGAAAACATTGAGCCAAAATGTGAAGTTTTTCTCATTGCAGAAACCTGTAGGGTAGGAATAACTCATTTTAATACGGGGGATGTCTCATGCAAAATAACAGTATTAATATGAGGTTGTATTACCCATCTGCCTACTATGTCTTAACTGTTGTTTTGAAACATACCTAAGGTTTTGCTGCTTTTTCCATAACACCAGTGAGGTGTACCGTTCAACATGCTTGCTCGAGCCCTTGCATACTTCACTGTGTTAAACTGTTATACAAATTCCCCACTTATCCCTGTGCCATACTAGCCAGTGTCTAGTCTTTGGCAGTGGTTTTCTAGCCTTACAGAAAGCCTTAAAAATGTCTGTTTCTGATCTGGTAAGTGGAAGGGTATGTCAGGCTCAGTATCATCTTACCCTCCTGCTGTTTTCTCTAGAGTGGTAATAAGAGCACTTGCAACTCTTTACTGTTTCTTAATGCCTTGGTAGGGGGATCTCTGAAGGGAGCTTGTCTGTGGAGCTATATGCAATATTACATCCGTGGTAAGCACACTGCGTGGACACAAAGATGTTTTTTTCACCCAGTTGGAAGTACCCTACTACACGTGTTGATTTAAAATAATTGCCAACACCTCAAATGGAATTGGAATGAGTATGTGCTTTCAGCAGGATTGCTCTGCTACTGTTGATTATTAAAGGAAGTAATAATGGTATGGTCGCATGCTAGGGAGTAGGTTTGTGTCTCAAATTAGCTCATTTTGATTATAGTGCTACAGTTGCTAATTAAAATGCTCCTGGTTTTTGCCTTGAAAGCGTACAGTTCCTTAAACATTTTCTTTGTAGCTGTTTCATGAATTTGGATATATGTTCCTGTAACAAAAATCTTACTTAACTAACCACAGTTTGCAAGCTTTGTGGAAACTTTCTGCTGCTTTTATGACCTGTTTATTTTCCAAGTAACTGGATGCAGATCTTTATCACTTAAATTCTTAGTGTAAAGTTGCTCTGAGTATTGTGGGATTTTCCCTGAGTCTATTAGAGCTTATTTGCATCTTTTGTCAACTCCAGAGAAGATGGGTTGGTTGTGGCAATGAGTTGGGTAAAATTGCCAGGTCTCAGGGACAAGGAGGTGAGCCAGAAACTGTTTTCCTCCTCATCAGTTCTCTGAAGTACCCCCTTCACTGGGGAAAAATCCTGTGCCTCTTCTCTCCTTCACCTTCACCCCTGCCTTGGAAGGGCTAGGAGGCCTTGTAGCCTTGGAGAGAGACTTATCTCCTCTTGCTGGAGGCTTGTAAACCTTTCCCTGTCCCTCTGGCTATCAGATAGGAGAGCTGTGAGCCAAGGGAGCAACCTTAGCAGCAGTTCAGGGTGTGCTAGAGCACTAGATAGCTCTTCCCGTTCCCGGCAGCAGCAGGGCAGACATGAAGGATGCCTCCCCGCTGTGCTGGAGGCTGGCTACCGAATAGATGGGTGTGAATCCTTGGTGCTCTCTGGTAGGTGGGCTGGAGATTCCTTATCACAAGTCTCATGAATGCAATTTATAAAAAAAATTAGCAGAGTTGTTTTTCTTACTTTTTTTTTTCCTGTGAAGTGGGAATAAGTTCTTATTTATAAATAGCTTTGAAACTTTCTGCATAGTGTTTCATTTTTCCAGTAAAAGCTTACTCATTTGCAACAACATTTCTGAAATGAGAAGTGCATATCCTGAAAGTAAACTCGGTCCTGAAACTATATGCCACTAAACCATTTCTTGTTACTTTTTCTGCAGTATGATCAGATGATGACTGGTCATTTTAATGTACTCTCTAGCTTTGTGCCTTTACACAGGTTGTTTAAATGAGTGTGCCTCTATCTAAAATGCCCTTAAAACTCCTTTTTTCCTTGTAGCAAACATTTGAGTCCATCCGGACTTTCTGGAGAGACGAAAAATAGATTGAACTTAGTTGCAACAGTGTATGTAATATGTCGTTGTCTTTTTTGTTGTTTCAGGAGCTGTTGGACAAATATTTAATAGCTAATGCAACTAATCCAGAGAGCAAGGTGTTCTACCTGAAGATGAAGGGAGACTACTTCCGATACCTTGCTGAAGTTGCCTGTGGTGATGACAGAAAACGTAAGTACCTTGTGGTCTTTGGGTCTTTGATAGCTAATGAACTTCAGGTTTGGGCCATGGGTGAGAACAGTAAATGAAGTACACATGCCCGTATCTTACTCTGAATTCATGTGAGTTAGATGAGTGGGAACAACTACGTTTCTGTTGGAAATCTCCAGTGTTTACGCAGAGAGTAAAATTCTGAATAGACCTTAAGCATAGTAGGCTAGGGAATTTTAGCTGGTATTCCTGCCATCTATCCTAAATTTCTGGATAGATGTTCCATAATGCTTATTCAGAGCTTCTGGAGAACAAGTTAGGTGAAGGTCTGCTAACATATTTAATGTTGTTTGTTTGTATTTATTTACTAAAATAAAGTTGGTGAGGAAGAGTAAACAGGTTTCTGCAACATTTTTTACTCCATGATGGAGTTCTGTTGATCTGTAAGTTTTAATCATTTCAGTGTGAAGCAGGCTTCATTGTAGTCACCTAAGGTTATAAAGAAGCAACAAAATTACTAGGTCGGTAAACTATCCAAAAAAGTGTGAGCTGCGCTCTGAAACGGTTGATGTTCACGGGGATAATACTGTCCCTGTAATTTTAGTTTGCCATTTTGGATCCAGCAGAAAAGGCCTGGAAAACTTCACAGCTGGTACTGTCACTTGATACTGGGCATCCTGAGAATGTAGAACATTCCTTGAAGTTAGAAGATGTGCATAGGTGGTTGTAAGTAACTCAGGATGCTCTTCTGGGGAGGATTTTAACTCTCTATTCAGAGGATGTATTGAATTAAGTGTTAGAACTGTCTTGCAAGGTGCCCAGATACTGTTGTGATGTTAAAAACTCTTGGTATGGCATAAGCTAGTGATACGTTTCTACATAACAAACTAAAATTAGTCCTGCAATGATGCTGTGACACAGAAAGGAGTGTGTTGGAGTGGGCAGAGTGCTGAAGTGACTGTCCCTTTGGGTTGGGCATTGTAGGCATCTGACAGCGTTGGCTATTTTAAACCGATTGAATTGCAAAGTAGGAGGACAGAGCTGATTTGTCATTTAAATAAAGGCTTTGTTAGCCTCCTTGTATTGTAGGAGCCTTTAAGTTGAAAGATGAAAATACACAAAATAGAGTAAAAGACTTTGCATTAATGAGTTGCATTCAGAAATTCTTAACCCTTTGCCTGATTCGAATGACAACAGCAGGTCCAAGTGTAGCAGAGACAACTTGTCTTTGGTTTTCACAAAGATAATCTGATTTATATTTTGTCTCAAGCAACAGTTACAAATCTGTGGGCTTGACTCAGCAGAGAAATAGCAGTTTATCTTGGCTAAAAAGACTGCATTTAAAGTGATATGCGTGCTGATATGGGTGTTTACTGTAAAAGAGGGACTGATTGATAAACTTATTAGCAGATCTTGGTGTTTTGCGGGGAAGTTACAGCTTATATGTATCACCATGCATACATTTTGTGCTTGGCTCCTTGCAAACTTCTAGGAGTTTTACTTGAAGCTTTTCTGATGTTCCACCTCTAAACATCTGTTTATTTTCTCAGTTTCAAATATATTTTATGTACTTATAAGCTAACTTATTTCCTGCATTTGCTAGGTTTCTTGCCTTTTTTCACCTGTTCTCAACAAATGAATAGTCCATTAGCACTCATTACAGTGTGAGTACTGAAAAACCCAAGTCTGTGTTGTGACTCTTTTGAATACTTAACAGATTTTACTTACCAAACTCTTTTTTTCCCAGCCCTTTCTAGAGCAATTATGGTGTTAGCTCCCTCAGAGAGCTCTATTCTGAGCTCTGACAATGGCCTTTCTTTTCATGCAGTCTCCTTCCATTCTGCAGGCATGTTTAGGGTAGCTGTTGGCCCTTTGGTTGTCTACTGGAAGAGAATCTGGAATAGACTATATGTCACACTCTTAAAGTACTCACTCTGGTCTGGTAACCTCTTTTCTCTGTGGTATTTCTCCCAGTTATTTTGGGCATGACCTTGTGTTTTTTTATATTGACCTATCTACGCCCAATTTTTGGAGGCAGACTTTCAGTTTTTCAGGAACATGCAGTACATGCCTTCCAAACTTCCTCAAGAAGCAGTAGGGCTGTACAGACAGTAAGTAGCCTTCTTTACTCTGCATACCCAACTCACAGGAGCATGTCTGTTCTGTGCAAGGAATGAAGCAGGAGTTCTGTAGAAAAAGTAATGCACAGATATTTTTTTTTTGTACCTGAAGTATCAAAGGCCATTGAGGCAATACAGTCATCTTGGATGTTTGTATTTACTAATTTTTGCGTGTTTATCTGTCTTTTGAATACCTTTGCTCTGTAGTAGCTTAATTAGCTCCCTGTGTTTTGTCAGTGGGGCAGCTGTACTTTAAAATGGGTTTAAAATAGTTGCCTTGATTAAAGTGCAGTGTTTTGCTAAGAGTGGGCTTAAATAGAGGACTGTTCAGTCTCCTACTAATGGAGTACTTTAGGTAGTCATAGCTTATTTAAAAAAAAAAAGGACCCAAAAAACCCTTAATGTTTCTCATTCTTTTAACAGAAACAATAGAAAACTCACAGGGAGCTTACCAGGAGGCATTTGATATCAGCAAGAAGGAGATGCAGCCAACACATCCAATTCGCTTGGGTCTAGCTCTTAACTTCTCTGTATTTTATTATGAGATTCTCAACAATCCTGAGCTTGCCTGCACACTGGCAAAGACAGTAAGTTACTTCTTTCTTCTGTATGCCTGCAGGGACAGTAGAAGAGAGTTTATGCTTAAAATAACGTGAATGATTATTTCCTAGAGTTTATGCAGGAAATGATCCTATTTAATGTATCTGGTTTCCAAGCTCATATTGTTAGTGGGATTAAAGGGACACAAGTGGGCTGTATTTACAATGTGACTTAAATTTTCAGCAACATGGCAAGTTTTTATTATGCCTTTATTATGCTTCTGTTTCAAACAAAGCAATTCAGGACATTAACTTCCAATGTAACTTTTTTTTAAGCTACCATTACTGATAGGTTTAGCTTCTGGTTGTTTAATGATCAGTTAATAGAAAGACTAAAGACAGTTTAATTATTCCAGGCGTTTGATGAGGCTATTGCAGAACTTGATACACTGAACGAAGACTCATACAAAGACAGTACTCTCATCATGCAGTTGCTTAGAGACAACCTAACAGTAAGTTGCCTTTTTATGTGCTATCTGGTTCTGTAACCATGTATTTGCTTAGTAGGACTGAATTTGTGATGAAACAAAACCCTTTCGCTCTAGCACAAAAACATAGCACTGATTTGGGCTGTTTACCCTACTATACCTTTTCATAATTTAGTTTGAATATAGTGTAAGTTGATGTCAGCAACTTCATGCTGTGTAATCTAGAATAACAGCTTGGATAGCTCACATTCTTCGTTGTTTGATGGCCTTTTCAGTGGAGGGGGAGAAGGTGCATTCAGCTAACAACATACAAGATGGGACAAGGAGTCAAAAAATAGTAGTCTGTGATCTGTCAGGGATTCTTAATCAAGCTTTTTGATGACTACCTCAGAAACAAAATGTCTTTCCTGTTGTATTTCCAGTGCAGCTTGCTTTATTCATTTTACTGATTTTCATTTAAAAGATCCAGAATTTCAATGTATTAAGAATAAAATCAGTTGATGTTTGAGTACGTATTATAATGATTAACCATTTAAGAAAAGTGCCTAATGGAACCACTAGGTTCTATTAAAATATGTAACTAAGGCAATTTTTTAGGGAATATCCTCTCTGCATTTCACTGCATTTAAAATTACAGCAACATTTATTATTTTGCAATACGACTTCAGTAGGAAAATCTTTTTTATTAGCACTGTAAAATGCTTAGCTTCAATAACCAAAATGGCAATCTTCACTTTCAGGATTCAGACCGCTGCTTTTGAAATTGATGTTGCTCTTGAAGCTACCATTCAGACTTGTTGAATGATCTAGGATCAATGGCATAACTTGCTATTAAGCACAAAAGCCTGGATCTGTTCAGAACACTGCTCTGCCTCTAATACCTGAGGTGCATAGCTAGTTGTGCCCTGTGCATGGGGAACGATTTCCAATTACCTCTCTCCAAGCAAGTATACTTCTGTGCACTGGTACTTCGTAGACATCCTTAAGTCTAATTCATTGTCATTTCTATACAGTCAATAATTGTCCCTCTTTGGAAGTAAAGCTCTGCGTCTGAAAGCTGACACTGTTTTTCTTTTCTTTCTAGTTATGGACATCAGACAGTGCAGGAGAAGAATGTGATGCTGCAGAAGGTGCAGAAAACTAAACTGCACGTGGGGTGTCATTCTCCCTTTCCTTCTCAAGAAACCTTTTTACACGTCTCCATTCCTTATAGCTCCACTTGGATTTCCTATAGCAAAGAAAACCCATCCATGTGTACGGAAATCAATTTATAGTCTTTTCACACTGCAGCTTTGGGAAAACTCCATTCCTTGATTTGTGTTTGTCCTGGCCTTCCTGGTGTGCGGTTACTGCTGTAGAAAAGTATTAATAGCTTCATTTCATATAAACATAAGTAACTTCCAAACACTTATGTAGCGGACTAAAGTGTACCTGGTATTTAAAAAGAAATCTGAACCAGTTCCTGCCAGTTGACTGTGTTTTGTATTACAGTAAGATATGAAAATGTAGTTAATTGCAACTAAAGAGTGTTCCACATAGCTTTTAATTCTCCACATTCCCTTCTTATTCTGCAGGGTTTCCTTTCCATAATTGACTTTCACATGCTACTGTGTATCCTTTTCAGTAGGAATATGGAAGTATTGGGCCAGATCAAGTTGAGCATTTCTAGTTTGGAAAATGACAAATTGACTTGCTTCCTGTATCATGTAATACAGAAGCTTGTGTGTTCGAAAACAGGGGCTTCTCTTAATCTTCAGTTGCTGCTGTTTAAGTTGATATCCCTTCCCAATAAAAGTTCACTTACACTCCTGCCTTTGTAGTTCTGGTATTCACTTTACTATGTATTAGAAGCAGCATGTTACTGCCGGAGTACAGGCAGTGCTTTTTGGCAGACTAAAGTGCATGTCATTTCTTAATACACTGGAATGGGAAAACCAATTGAAGTTCACATGTCCAAGTATAAAATTTAGTACTTTTCCATGCAGGTTTGTGCACATGTGAGAAGGTGTCAAGTTTGTCCAGTGATTGTTATTTAGAGAGTTTGGACCACTATTGTGTGTTGCTAATCATTGACTGTAGTCCCAAAAAAGCCTTGTGAAAATGTTATGCCCTCTGTAACAGCAAAGTAACATTAAATAAAATTACATTTTATAAACCACTTACTGTTGACTTGTAACAATTCCATGTAATCACTTAAGGGCTAAACTTAAATGTAAGTATCTTGTGCTAGAAGTATCTTTCTCAAATTTAGTGCATACTTTTAAAAAGTCTGCTCTTAAATGAACTCATTTTATGAAAATATCCTGCATAACTTTTCACAGTTAACCTGACATGTGGACTTCTTAATAACTAAATCCACTTGAGCTAATGGCTTCACCTTAATAATGACCTAAGAAAAAATAGCCAATTTCTTGGTATTCTTCCATGGCATGCAAATCTTCTCATCTAAATTATGCATTTTTTTATAATTGCTTGAAATTCTCTGATCTGTTCTCCTGTTGTGTTTTTTTCACTGATGGTCATCGTTATTATTACAGTGTTCCAGCTACACTTGTAGTAATGCAGAGGAATTTGTCCTGCTCTAGAACAGTAGTTCGTGTGCTGCCACATCATAATATGCTTTCTGTTGTTCTTAGACTGCTTTTAGTATTACTGTTTCCCCCAATTCTTGGAGCTTTTTGTAATAATACATGGCTCTGCGCTTTTTTCCCCGCCTTTTTTTTTTTCTTTTCTCCCCTAGATCTCTTAAGAGTTTTTTCCTAAACCTCTACCTCTTAGTTTCCCATGTTGGTGGGTTTTTGAAAATATTTAACTCCTATTAGTGTCCTGGCTAGACAGGATATGACATTATGAAAAAGGACATATTTCTAGTCCTTGCAGGCTTCTGATGGTACAGCTTCCACCTTCCATGTTTTTGTTCATTCTTTGAGTGTGCACAATGAGTGTTCCTACAATAAAACTGTTCAGATTATGTGCTTCAATTGACATGCATTGCTTTTTTTTTTAAAAAGAAACAACAAACAAAAAACCCAACAAAACTGTATCAATTCCATTTTCTTCATGCAGTCACTTTGAATTGCTGTCAAAGTATTGTGTGGCAGGATTCTACATAAACTCATATGCTTCGTAATTGGTGTTTTGGTTTCATAATTTCTTCCCCTCCCCCGTGCATTTCTTATTGATCCTTTATTTGTTTCATAAAGGTTTTTAACTCCAAAGTGCTCCCATTCTCTAGTAAAGATGTTTCGGTACTGATGTTAGCAATGAACTTTATCTACTCATGTAAGAGTTTGCTTTGTTTGCTGTCTTCTGGAGTGCTGCTGTCTTAGCGTGCATTACATTGTCAGCTAACGCTGTTCTCTTGTTTCCTTCCTTTTGCAACTTGTTGGGATAGCTGTCAGTTTTCCTTACAGGAACAGTATCTGGGGCTTATATCTAGATTATAGCTTAATTTATTAAATGCTTTTTCTAATGTCTATCAAGCTGGGCAAATTCTAGCTGTCTCTTGTTCACTGCATCTACATTTTGCACAAAAAATAAGTCTTGAAACTGCAACATCAGCTCTTGAACTTTAATAATAATGAATGCAGCATCATCTTTCTTCATACTGTTACTTGCAGAATTTGGCCATTGATGTGTATTTTTTGGAAGGGGAAGGAATGAAAGGTGTAGGGGAATAGGATGATGGTACAAAAAAGGAATAGACTGTAATTCCCAAAGTGAATTTGCCTAGTCCCCCCCTCCCAGGTAGATTCATTATTAGTGCAACACCCCAAGTAGTTAGGTGCATTCATGTGGTATTATGGTTTCCAGCTTCAGGAGATAATTTGCATGCACTTACATGCTGCTCCGCAGCTTAGGAAATGCTGGACAGACTAACACCTCAAATCCTGAACCATACTTATTCTTTGTGAGCCAGACATACAATTGACAATGCAATCTAAGACACCTTAGTAAAACAACAGTGTTTTGTTAGATTAAGGATGGGATTTTCATATACTGAATACAGTTGTATACAATAAATTCTGTGGGGCAGAGTTATTGTCGTAACCTCTACAACAAGTTTCACATTAGTGCAGTAATCATTTCAACTTCCTTGTTAGTATTTTCAGAATATTGAGAAAAAACTGCGCTCTAGTGTTCTCGCTTTTCTGCCAGATGGTGATGGTAGTAGAGGTGGTCCTTCATATAAAGCCATTTTCTTCTGAGGTATTCGTGCTGTAACTCAGTTCAGCAGCAAAACAAGGAGTTTTGTACTTAATTTCTCAGGATCTTTGTTGAAATGAGTAATGTCAACAAACCACACTGTTTTCTTCTCTCCAAGTGTAGTTGCAACATTCCTGGTGTGATAGCAGGCTATTTGTTATACCCGGAGAGAAATTATTTTATGATTCTGTAAAACAAATAGAGCACTTGCTACATTGCACCTGACTTTGTTTTGTGCAGTACAGAGCAGTGTAGGGAGACCAGAGTAGGTTGGGGGAGGGGGTAGTGGTGTTTGTTTTTATATTTTTTTAAAGCTTTTGACTTAGACACACATCCTCCCCACCCCCCAAAAAAAGCCAGTAGAAATGTTGATTGAGATAACCAGAATTTATGTGACCATACAAAATACACTAATATTTTAAATGTTAATGTCGTTTTCAAAGTAATAGTAACATCCTAAGTATGTCTGAGAATGGTCTGATACCACATAAAATTATCTTCCATATCAAACCAAGACTGTAAATTGGGCAGTAAATCATCATATATAGGAAAAGCATGAACTTTGAAATTTGTTCTTAATGTTACTGGAAGACTACAAACTTGAAATCCCAATTCTACAACAGAAATCCCAGACCTCTGTAACAAGAACTAACTGCCCTTTTCTGTGTTAGCGTAGCTAGATGACACAACTGCTGAAAGCTCCAGCAATTACAGCTTGGCCAGCTTTCAGATGAATAAAATGCCAGTGTGGGAAGGGTGAAATGTTAGTACCAGCTTTGGATTACTGCCATGATATTTTCCACTACGCTGTGAAGACTTGCTAGAGGAATGCCTTTGTCGTCTTCTGCCAGAATCCTTAGATGGATAAACAGACATGAGTACATCTCTGATAATAAAGTGTAGCCTCAAACTATGTGATCAAGTATTTTAAAACTTAAGTTTCTGTGTATGCAAACTTGTTTAAGGGAAGTTTGCCAGTAGTGTAGGATCTGTGACTTGACATCAGTGTAGGAATCCCTGAGCTGAGATTCTGTAAATGCCATTAGAAGTGGCTCATAAGCTCTTTTATTGCAAATGATATTCTCAGTTGTCCAATCTCTTTGCTTAGTTAAATCCTCATTCCTGCTGTTGTCATCATAATTGTAAAATCCCCCTACTTCTGGAAACAAAAGGACAGTTTGTAAAACCTGTTTGGGGGGAGCAGGGTGGGGTTGGGATTTTTTAGGCCTTCAAATTATGTATGGCTGCTGATCTTGGTATTGCTGAGCAGATGCTGGGTATTTTAGATCTGTTGTAAATATGTTGGAAACAATAAAAGGGGCTCATTATGGCCCTGTAAGAGAGGGAGGAAAAGGACAGGGAGATGTTTGTTTGTATGCTCTAGATTACTTAAACTGCACTCTCCAAGGAAAACTCCTGATGTGTTATGGCCAGGGAGCAATAAAGTTTGGTCTCAGCAGTGACAGCAGTAACAAAGCTGTGTATTATAACATTCTTCACATAACTCAGTCTTCCAAAGAGATTTTATGCATGTATTACAGATACTGTAGCCTCTGTGGTACAGGATGCATGAATCAGCCCAGTTAAGTTTAGATTAGAAAATACTTCAGTTTCTACTTGCAGAACAAATTATGCCAATGTGAACTGGGAGGCAACAGAATGCTTGGGGGGCTATTTTATAAAATGGCAGAATCAAGGGTTTGCTGTGCTCTCATCCCTTCTGAAAAATCCAGAGTGCTATAAAAAGTTGCTTTTGCTCTGTTAGCCTAATTACCATTGGTTTCAATATGTAGGTAGTGTAGATTCCATTTATACAGCTAATTTGATCTGAATAAATGGTCTGAACAAGATCTTGCTATCTGATTTTAAGGGTTTCAGTCATTGGTGAACTTTATTCATCACTTAATTCACCTTTAACGTTAGAATTAATCAGTTTAAATACAGGACCTTGAGAATAGAACTCAATTTTCATAGATCAGGTCTTCAGTAGGATTTTATACAAACACTATTAGCATTATTTTTATAGGTACCCATGCAAAATTTATTTTTATTCTGAGGCTTCAAAGTATATATATTTGTTAATATGTAGCCATGCCAAAATGCATTAAATAAATGTTAGTGCCCAGTAAATATTGCATCAAGTGGAAACTCTGTTACTCTCATGCGAGTTTGTTGCTGTTAAGCTTTGCCCTTGAGAGATGGCTGCGGTTTTTCTCAGTGGGAGGAACAGGAGGAACTTCTCAAGGAGTACCTAAGCATGACTAGAGAAGTTTGTGTACAGTAGTATTGCAGCTAGAGCCAGTTTAACTGACTCCATGTTTTTGCTATTCCATTTTGTCCCTTCCCACAATTTTTATCCCATCTGTGACAGTTTCAATAATGTAGGAAGACAAAATGATGGCTTTTGCTAGGCCTACTCTTTAATAACTTACCAACTGAGTTCAGAACTACTCTGCTGTAAAACTTCTGTTCCTACAAATGTGTTTCTAATGTTCTGATTACTCTCCTGCTCTATTCCACTCCAGCTGTCCTTGGCCTTGCTCTTCCTTTCTACCCTGTCCTTCTAAGGATCTGGAGCGAGGGCTGGGCACGCTGTAAGGTTGGTGAAGAGATGCTGTTCTTGAAGGCACAAATGGTTCTCATCTCTTGCACCTTGAAAATACTTGTAGGAGGGGTTGGTCTCTGCACCCAGGTGCAAGGTGTGTAGGATCCTGGAGGAAAGAAGATACAGGAAGATGTTCGCTACTGAAAGTGCACTGTAAAGCAAGGGAATAAAAAAAGGAAGACAGTGCATAAATCAGAGTAGTATTGAATGTGAACACTACTGCCTCTTATTATTACCTCCAGAGTGGAAAGAACTTAAAATATCTTGTCACTTAAAACAGTGGTGCATGGACATGCAGAGGCATGAAGGTCTCTTCTGTGGTAAAGGCTGAAAAGATGTTTATAGCTCCATGTCTGTGGCGCTCCATTCTTCTACAAGCAACGAGACAATACGTTGATGTGCTGTTCTGTATCAAGAGTGCACCGTCACCTCTGGTGGAGCTGCAGAATGTGGTTCAAAACCAGCAGCTTTGGTAAGTAACAAAAAATACTGATTTATAGAAATAATAATATAAATGGTTCCTATGGAGAAGAAAGCCTTAAGTGTGCCAACCTAATCAATTAGAGACTTTTGCTTCAAAGTGGGACAACGTATGCTGTGGTTTATGCACTAAAAATAAGACTGGAGGAGACCCCCTAGATCATCACATCCCACTCAGTCCCATCATAGGCACTACACAGCATGTTTATCAAGCCTTATATTTAGATTCTTTTCCTCCTTTGCTACTGGAAGCCTGTTCCAGGTCCTTACCCTGCTGATAGCTAGAAATCCAAATAAAAAGCTTATTCTTAGCCAGTTTATACCCATTTGTTTTTGTGTCAGTGCTGCCTGTTGGCTAAAATCCAGTAAGCATTCTGCTGTCAGGAGGTCTGCACAGGAAGAAATCTTGGATTAATAGATCAGAGTGCTCCAGGAACCTTTTGTGGTATGCAGGGATGGTAGGAATTGCAATGCTTCAATATATCTATAACAGTAACTGGTTGTCAGAGGCAGGTCCTAATGCTGCACATCTTTTTGCTCAAGGTTTTGCTGATTTTGGTGGGGATTCCATTCCTAGATGGTTTTGCAATAGATTTGTATTTTGTCAATGGTTATTTGTTTGGTAAGGGGGACATTTTGTTTTGGTGTGCGTGTGCACATAATCTATATTGCAAAGGGAAAAAACAGCTGAGGAAGGAGGAATCTCTAAATTCTCATTTTGGTTGCCTAATAGAATGATCTTTAACAGCATGGGCATTGACATTTCAAAGAAATAAACATTTTATTTTCTTTTTCCAAATTGCTGCTCTTTATAAAGGTGGCTCACTTGTTACTTCACTGTCTTAAAAGATAAAAGTTGTTAGTCATTGGCAGGAAATATTGCTTATCTGTCTGTCTTGACTGATGGGTCAAATGCAAATACTATTTTTGTCCAATTAGAACCAGAGGAGAAAGGGCGGATCATTCTTGTCAAAGGCGCTTCAGTTTTTAAAAGATGCTCAAGCCTTCCAAATGGAACATAGCATTTTTTTCAGGCAGACACAAATATGAGATCAATATTAGCATCCTGGAACTTCATACTTTATTCCCTGACTTTCCAGATTTCACTTGTCAAGACACCTAGGCAGGCCATCTTACTAATGAATAAATCACTGGAATTAAACAGTGCAGTAGGAAAAATAATGGGAAAGAAAACAAGTTGACTGTTCAGTTTCAGTGGATTTGTAATACTGGAATGTTTTTTTGTTTTCTCTAATAGTATGAAATTGCTACACCCAAAAAAGCACTATAATTTAGTATGTTCTGTTAGTAATCACATCTTTCCTCATCAAGTGGAATCTAGAAACCTGTTACTTCAAGAAAACTCATGAAAATTGTCATGTCATTGTGGATCTAATCATTATTTTTGTTACAGTAAAGCTTTACAACCATGCTGTGGAGAGCATTACATAGGCAAGCATCCAGAAAAGTCATGTGCCTAGGAACTCACACCTGACATGCTAACACTACCTTCATGACTGATGACTTTTTGACAACCTTTGGTAACTAGCTGAGTGCTTCAATGACTACCTAAAACCATGGGGTAAAGCCCTAAAGCCCATTTAAATTAACACAGGGTCATTATTTATGTAAAAGAATGAAACGCAGAGTTCTCTCATGCACTTTAAAAGATAAGTAGCATAAGAGCTTGACAATGTCTTCTGGGTTTATAGTAGAGATGGAATAATCCTGTCATCTGTTTGTAGTCTTGAGTCCAATTTGCTGGAGACAAAAGGAAAAGCTATGTGGATTAATTTGCAGATTTAAGAAGGTAACTGTAGAGAATAACCTGTTGAATTCCTGAACTCAGAAGCACTTGAGAGCACTCTGCTCTCTTGGAGAAGGGGAAAAGGCATCTTTCGCCAAGAAAATCTTCTGGTTCCTCTTGTGGGACATAAAAAGCAACCCCATGCACTTGTACTTGAGATTGCAGTGGTTGTGATCTTTTCAGAGAAGTTCTAGAGAAATTATTACTCCTTTTGTCATGATGAGCTTGTTTCTAAACTGCTGGATTTCTGCTCAATTTCCTTAAATGCTCTTGGGTCCTCTCCAGTGAAAATGTTGCTGCAAGGTGCAGTGTAAACAAAATTCTCCAGTGAAGCGTGATTGTCTAAAAACATCACTACAAGAACTGATGTAGATAAGCATGTGAAGGGAGAGAAGGATGAGAATTTAGTGGCAAAAGGAAATGCTGCAGCAAAGCTGAGCAGAGTTTGGAGAATCCCTGCCTAACTCAAGGAAGTGAATCCTTAAACCAAACTACATGGTGGCACCTCCTGGTAAAAAGAAGCAAACAGGTCCTTTGGGAAAGGAGATCAACCTTAGGGAAATATTTGGACTGCCACTTACTAATGCAAACCATTGGATTTGATGAGCGTGGTGATGTAGTCAAGGGGTAAAAGTTGGGGGTTATTCCCATTTGCAGGCAGCATGGAAGTTAGTAATGCTAAGGCTGCCAAAAGGGAAGTAGTTTGCCATTTCCTTACATGTAAGTTCTATCACTGTTTTTCCATTTGTGTTTGTTCATTTTTTTTCCCTTAATAAACCAGTCCTGCTCTGTGCAGTCTTGAGTGCTTGCACAGTGAGATGTTCTGCTGAATGATGGGGTTGGATCCCATTTGGAATAATTTATCAAGGCAACCTGGAATACCTACAGTCAGCTAGCTCTAGTGCCAAGTCTCCTGATGAGAGTCTGCTCAGAGCATCACAAGTACTGGCTGATTCCTAAACTACTAACTGAACTAGGTTTTTTTAGTTGGTGCTTTTTTTTTTTTTTAGCAGGAAATTTATTGTTTAATTTGTAGAATTGAGTCATAGAAACTATTTCCTGTCTGAATGAAAACAGTGTCCCCGATTATCCCAAATATTGCACAATTTTTCTGTTAAAAAGTTTTACTGAGAATCAAATTCTGAGATTTGCTTTTTTTCTTTGAAATGTATTTAAAATTGTTAGCTCTGAGTCCCTCATTAGGCATTTTTGTCCAAATAAAAAGTCCTCAAAAGGCCTGATAGTCATAGCCAAATGGGACTCTGAATTGCATTTCCATCTTACAAAAGACAGTTGGAAAGATAACTGTGTGGGAAGTGATACATTGCAGGGAACAGTCATGCCCTGGCAGTGGGGATGGACCAGATGACTTAATTTCTCTTTTCCATTAGAGCTGTCTCTGATTCCCCAGCTAGTCATGCAAGCACATGACTGACAATAAGGGTAGAAAAATATGGAAAACATATCTCCCAGCGTAACAAATAAATCCTATTCTTGATTCCATCACCTTGCAAGCACTGATTAATTGAACACCATATAGTCTTATATCATTATGTTGGTCTTCTAGATGAAACCTTTAAAACTGACTTGCCATCTGCTCTGCCTGGAATTCAGAACTGCTTTCTCAGCTGCATGAGACATCTGCTTGATGCAGCTGATGGGTGAATAAAAGGAAGATTTGAGAAGAACAGCTTAAAGAAGCAGTTGCAGGGGTAATATACTCTATGCCCTGTTTTAATAATGTCCCATACAACTCATCTACAAGATTGTGGATGTGCAGCACTGTGCTGACTACTACGCTATCATACAAATGACATGGGCTTGCTGTGCCAACGCACACCAAGGTGTGAAATCACTGTCTGTGTAGTTGGTTAGACTGGTGTTAAGATGGCTTTTTGCTGCTGTTTGTAAATCAGCCATGACCTGGCTATCATGATCCAAAGGATTGGGTTTTTTGGGGGGGGCAAGTAAAATCTTCCCTGACCATTTGCCAAATTTTCCTTCCCCATCACTTGGTGCTTCTTGCTAACTGACTGCTCTCCCTCAGCCAGGTAGCCTGTGGTCTTGCAGTGCCAGATCTTATCTGGGATATTAAGAATTTTGGAATCAGCATTTAGATTATTATCATTGGATAAGTCTTTGAAATATGTGTGATTAACCTCATGCTGCAGAGTTTGTACATGAAATTTCATTCCCACTTCATGCATCCCATCTGTATCATTCTCCATTAATGTTATTCATGTCATAATTACAAACAAAATCAAAGACCAAAGAATCCAGAATGTAGCATTAAGATGAGAATGGATTACAAGAATGCACTTAGACAGACTCGCATCTAGGTGAAGAGAGATGAGGGTGTACAAGATAAAGAACTTTAAAAGCAGAATACACTGACCAATAAAACACCATTGTTGTTTTGATGGAAGCTATACAAAAGCACCCTATTGTCTGAAAGTGGATGTTTACCCTTGAGATTCCTCATAACTCTGATCTGCAAATACTAGAGGGATGCTCATCTAGCCAACTGAGACCCAGGAGGAATTTGCCTCTCAGATCCATTTTGGAAGAACTGTTGTAACTTTTATTTCCTTCTCTGTAAGAGACAGTGGAGAAGTGTGCTTCTTACTGGAACTTTGTCATATACTTTCTACTACTGCAGAAACTTAGGGTCTCTGCAGTGTCCAGTGTCTCCTGACCTCTTCTTGTGGCTTTTTTTCTTAATAATTGTGGCTTTCAGTCTTTTTCTGTAGGTATTTTGTGTTACAGGATGTTGAAAACCCGTTTTGTAGCCCAGATTTATAGACTAGATGTTTTGTGGAGCCTTCTGAAGTAGATGTCTATTACATGCTTACTTGAATATAAAAGGTTGGACCAGTCCTGTGTTCCTTTGGCACTGGTAATCAGCTGTTTTCTTCTCATGTGGGCCAAAGGAAAAGTGCTCTCCAAGCTGCCGCCTGCGGAGCCAGAGACAATGACAAGATAGAGGGATGTCAATTGTTTTACATGCCCTGCATTCCTCTCCCCAAAGTATTTTCCTGTGCAGAGGGATCCCAATTTCTAAAACAGGCAATGAGAAAAAAATCTTCAACATCTTAAGAAATATAAATAAATACATGTAGATTATAAAAATCTTATTGGTTAATAAGAATACTCTGATAATGAAGGAATTTTAACATTTAGAAATAAGGCATGTCTGACTACTGAGGGCCTTTTGTGGAAGAAATGACCAAAAATTCAAAATCCTACATTTAACAACATATTTCGTGTTTGTTGCTACTTGTTTTTTCCCTTGACTTGTGAAGTTTTTCCATGTTTTCTGTTTCCAAATGGAATAGAGAGATTGTTGCTGTGCAGGGAAACTGCCTCAGAGACCTACCTCATTGAGACAAAAGTAACTAGTAGATGTAGTTTGATGTATTTTTATTTGTTTTTCTTCCTCGTCACTCAGCTTTCATATTCACTTGCATCCACCCACTCCCAAAACTCTTATTTGCTGCTAGTAATGTGTTTACTTGTTTTCTTATTTAAAAAATCCCTGGCTTACAAACACTACACATTGCTTTTAAACAACATTGCAGCATGAAATGTATCAGTCTGAGCCTTATAAATTACAGCAACCCGAAGGCTATGCTGATTTATACTTGCTGCCAGTGGTGTCTGAGGACTCTTGCATTAAATGTGAATTGCCATGGTACAAAGCTGCAGTGGCAGCCTGTCCTCCTGGGCTATGCTTCCTATGCTGACAGCCAGTTTCTGCACTGGATACATGCTCTGGAGGATCCCTCTGAGGCCACCGTTATGTGGTCAATTTAGTCCAACATAAATCCATACTGCCTTCAAAAACTTCTGCTGTCTCATCTGTGCTTGTCCCTAGTGCCTCCCTTAGGCTGGCATAAGGCAGCCTGAATGCAGAACCCAATACGAAGGCAGACACCTTTCACTTATTACTTCCCCAACCATGTGCTGACCCACACACAGCCCGGTTCTGTAACAAGAGAAATGCATGGAGGAGAGACCAGGAGGACTACCCCTCCCTATGGCAATGCAAATTATGTTGGACTGATTGTGGCTATGTGACAAAAACCTGAGTATAAGGACTTTTGGAACACCCCTATCGGTCAGACTCAAGGTGGGTTTATTTGTCTGGTTTGCACTGGATTCTGAGTCTGGTCTTGTAATGTTTATTATTGACTTAAAGTAAGTGATACCAGATTCACACTCAGGGCTCCATGATAAAAATCTCCTTAGGAGTAATACTTTCCAGTAGTGAAAGCTCCCAAGACTCAAAAGTACATTGCAGAAAAAGAAGAGTTGTATCTAAAAGACAAAAATCATGATCCTCACCAAGGAAAGAACCTTGGTATCCTTAGCAGAACTGTCAATCCAAATCATACCCTGGAAGAACATAGGCATGGTAAGCAAACATGTGTCTTACTGCAATTTTCATGTATTCTGTATGATCCAAATTTCTTCCTACCTTTGCAGTTGGGTTTAGGGGTAAAAAACAATTTTAAGTATCAGAAGGCAAATGTTTTCAGTCTTCCCGTGCTTTATTGTGTGGGAGGCTGTTTCTGTAGTGTTCCAGAATGAAATGTCCTGGTACTGATGCCTGTAATGAAGGGAATGGGAGAATATGGGATTAATACAACAAACAAGATGATCTGATAATTTTCCACAGAAAATTAGTTCACTAAAAAAGTTTAACTGATTAAAATGAAACTATCTAGGGCAAGACTCCTATTAATTTCAATCAGGAAGCCAAGAGTATTTGGAATCCCCACTTTAAAATTATAACCTAAAAGATGCATCACGTTCGTGGGAAGTAAAAGGGTGGGAAAACAATAAGTAGTATGCCAACTAGTTTCAGTTGTGCTGGTGTGTGTATACTGAAACATGTATTTTATTTATAAATATTATATTGTATATATTTTTATATGTATTTGTGTATATATTTATTTATTTATGAGATGTGACCATGTCTGCTTGCAGAAGACTGACTCATTTCATTTTGGAAATTAGTTATAATCAGATGGTAACAACTTTTCGTTACTAAGGACCTAGGCTGAACCCATGCCAGTAACTGCACATCATCAGCTGTAAGTTTGCAGTCATCTGAACCACTCATGCCTTTGCATAACTCAAATTTCTGGACTCAAATGGGGACAGAAAAATGTTGTTAAAGTTAAAATTTTGCCCCAAATACATGATTTTGATTATGGCATCTTCTCTGAAGACTATTTAGAAACCACATTTGACACAGTAATTACTGGTCATGTTGTCTGGAAAAACAAATAGAAGTATAAATCCTTAAAGATTGAGATAAACCCTTATTTTCTGTGTGTTCTTGTAGACTTATATGAGAATAGCCAGTTAAATACCTATTCTTTAAGTAAATTTAACTTTTCAAGTAGCTCATTTGAACATTGTTTAAGTTATAGGGAATGCTAGAGGCTTGCACAGTAAAAACAATGTGAAAGTCTAATGAAATACAATGTAAAAAACTGCTCAGGTTTACTTACTATCATATATGCAGTATCTTTGCATTAATAAGAGCGAGACAAGTAATATACATTTAGAGATCTTAGAAAAACATCTCCTCATACTTAAACTGTTTCTCTACATTGCACAAATTGCACACGCATTTATAAAATATATATAATTACATAAAATATATAATTACTGATTATAACATTTTATAGCTTAACATCACACCTGCATTGCTCTTATCGTTAGACAATGTTGTCAGCCACTAATAAGGCAAATATTTTAATAAATGCAGACTAGTTTTGTTAATGATTTAGAGTCATAAAATCATTAAGGCTGGAAGGGACCTCTGGAAATCATCTGGTTCAACTCTCCGCTCAGAGCAGGTCCGAATTCAAAGTTACAGGTTCCTCAGGGCCTTGTCTTTGAAACACACTTAATGCTAAATAGTCCTAATACTCTACATAGCATTAAAAACATTAACATAGTTGTTCTCACTAGCCCACTGTCAAACAGATACATTAGACTTATCTGTGTTAAAACTCAGCTACTATACTTATTTCTTCCTACATAAACAGCAATTTAGGGGTTTTTCTCTCAAGATCTTAACAGCTTTTATTTTTATACTATCTTACTTTTATTTTATACCCCTTATTGCATAAAGCCAGTAAGTACAAATATGTTTGTATAGTCACTGGTGGTGGTTTTATTCTTGGTGAATTATCATTGCATTCTGAAGACTGGGGGTTGGTGAATTACACTTTAGAGTGCTATTACTCAGATACTAATAAAAGCCAATAATCTGTATTCTTAAGGGAAAAAGACCTGGATTTGTATCAGCTGTGATAAATGAGAAAACATGTCCAACAGCAACACACTAAAATTCAACTGGTTTGATTTTGTTCTAATCACTTTAGTGTTTGTAAAAGGTCCTGAAAAGTAATGTTTTCTCTAATCTCAGTATAATTGCACCAAAAAAAGTAGCAACACATCCTTGCTTACACTGGCTCTAGCAATGTTTCTCATCAAAAGACATAGAAGAACTGGGATTTGGACCAAAAGGATGGTTTAATTTGCAGGGGACAGTCTGCTGATCTTACTAATTCCTACTGGGAAATGACTCTTACAGCAAGGCCCCTGTAAGTACAGCTGGAAGATGCTGGTACGTACATCTGATCAGTCTGTAATCCTGCTGAAAATACCTAACCAGGATGACTGTCATTATGAGTCTAGGGGCCTCATGATGCAGACACTGCTGCCCAAGAAGCTGTACTGAGAACAACTTCCATATAAAAACTAAGTGGAGGCCCATGGTATTCCATCACAAGTGTTATTGTCTGTGTCTGATTTTTCTCAGTCAGCTGTCTTTGAGGAGTCTTCCAGATAACCCAGGGATCCAAACAGGAGTAGACCTTGTTTCTGCATGACTATTTACACCTTTCACTCCTTTTTGTTACACATATTTGTGAAGAACACAAGTGAAAAACCAGCCAATGAAATAAACTATGAACGTGCCTAAGAGTTCAGGGCAGTTAATTACAAATACATACAAGGACAAACCATATTCAACACGATTTAACTGGTCATCCTGGAACAGATTTTGTGAATCCCAAAGGGAAAAGGCAAGGCAGAGGAGAAGGAGGTATCAAGGGCAGAAGTGCAAGAGCAAAAGCTCTGATGGCTCTACAGTTTGATTTTTTTTCTCTTAAACTTTTTCTTGGTCACCTCGTTGACCTCATCTTTCATGGCCCTCTTTATGGCCTGTTTCAGAGTCCTTCTTTGCCGTGGTCCCATGGGATCAGCTTTTCTCAGCGTCCCAGAGAAAGCAGGAACAGTTACCCACTGATGGCTTCTGACAGCAGAGTAAGTTTGATTCAGCTGAAGCAAGGTATACAAGTAGCATAAGATCAGAATCAGGTCTTCTGTGTGTGTCTTAAGAGATATGAACTGTACCCTTTGAACTGCATTCTTGATGATATTTGTCACACATTTCCTCATCAACTTCAAAAGCATTTGAATACTTTGATTACAGTGCTGTTTACATACTATCTTAACGAACAGGCATTTGCTCAGAACAGACATTCACTCAAACACTTCCTTTATTATCTTTTCCCTCAAGTGCAAAAATACTTTCATTTACAAACAGCCATATTAACATCCCTGGTTAAATATAAAGCAGTATTCTTTTGAGATCAAAAAAATTTAAAAGAGTGATAACCAAGTATGAGTTTTTGTCCTAGATTTGCAGTAAACTCCGTGCCTGTGTTTTCTGCTTTAGGGACCTTAGAAACTTCCTGCCTACCAGTTCTTCACCATTAACAGTATACAGTCACATGTGAGAAACAGGAGCTGTAAGTATCAGTCTCACTTTTCATAAAGAAAATTGTCCCTTGTCTCTAAGATAATCACTTAAAAATGGGTCTAGTACTGTGCTTATTTTCAGGTTATTTCCCAGTTCTTTTAAATCAGTGCTTTAGGTCAGCAGGTGTATAATAACTATGAATACTTGGCACTTACATTGCATACTTAAAGTATATTAATATCCACACTCTACCATTGAAAAACTAATTCACACACAGAAAGGTGAAGAGACTTAGCCGAAGGTGTCCCCACTTCTGTAGAGGTACCTTGAGTTACTTACAGCTGAAGAAGTATTTTGGCCAGTGTTTTCCTTACTGTGCCCCATGAGCCGCTGGTAAGGGCTCTGCAGAACCATACAAAAACATGTTTTCAAGAAGAATTTTAATAACAGGCTACAGTAAGTTTTGAGAGTTGACTACACTCCGATGGTCCAAACTGTTTGGAGACTACTGACCTAGACATTTGTGATCACAGAATCACCAGAGTGCTCCCAGGTGCCTTACGATGTCACAGCTGTGTTACCAGTGCAATCTAAGTCACAGCTCAATGAATAAGAGACCTCAGTAGCATATTTGCTGACCCAGAGGGTAGACCTCTCAAGGTTTTTTACTACCACTATGCAGAGTATACTTCCAACCAAACCTATCCACGTAGGCCAGAAGGATGAGAGCCTGCACAGGTGTAGCAAGGAAACATGCCTTCTAGCAGCGCTCTCCTGAGGCAGAAGTATCCCTTGGAAGTATGCTTCTCTGTCTTCCTGTTGTGTGCCCTGTATCAGATCTAGCTGGTGAAAAAAATCAGAGGAGTGTAATCAGGTAGGGCTGGGGAGTGGCAATTGTATGAGTCACATTTTCACCATATGGAACTGAGAGGCCTGCAGTGGATGTAGCAATGAGGCACCATGAAAATGAGAGATCAAAGGCACATAAATACAAAGACATATAAAAATAATGGCTGAAATCTCAGCTGATGGGCAGGTGACTCTTGAATCGCATGTAGGTCTTAAGTGGTTCAAGTGTGGCTCCTGCATCAAAGCTCCATCATGAGGATGGCCAGTCTGGGTAACCTAAACCCCAGCTGTTAGATGAAGTGAGCTAACTGGTGCTCCCAAGCCTGACATCAGTAGGTTGTCTGCAAGTCAGACACATGCAGGCCCATTTTGCAGTGGTGAACTGGTGTCCCTGATGCAGGCTGCTCACAGAGATTTCCTTTTCTCTTTGGAAATAGCTAGCATGTGCAGATTCTGCTCACATGAAAATTTTGGTATAGTGTTCATAGACCCAAGGCATTCGGTGAACTCCTTTTCTTTGCAAAGAAATGACTTAAAAATAAATCCTCTTGGTCTCACTCACATAGTCAGCAGAACTATTTTGTCTGAGAAAGAACTGTGAGGAGTTGGATCCAGATTTCCTGCTCAGTGCAGTCACACCTATTCAGAGTGTGAAGTACTTGCTAGCCTGGAGTGGTAATGCTTCACACTTATGTTGCTCAGATACCAATGAGTTGACAGGGCCAAAAATAAATAAGGAGAATGAAACCTCTGAACAGGTTGATAGCTTGTTGACACTGAGGGCTGCACCAGCTTAGCAAAAAGCTGCCTGCATTCCTCAACTTCTGGGGCGAATGGGTTCATTCAGCCAGTGGGGCAAGTTAGGGTAAAACTGCCCTGTCCCGCTGCTGCAAAGCTACCAGGTCACTACAGAAGATCAGAATTTCTACTTCCTCTTGTCCTGGTCTTTTACCTCCACCGAGGCTTTAAGATGGTACCCAGAGGAGCATTAAGACAGACACGCAACATCTCATTGTACAGGGGAGAATCACTGCAACATCCCATCAGAGCAGATTTTTTTTTCAAGAGCACCTGATTCTGCAAGAGGCTCTGGCTTCCTGTTCTCACCACGGAAGCCAAGGAAGATGCATGGTCTTATTTGCTTGGCTGAGGCATTTGTCTCTTCTCAAGCAACTCTCAGCGATGCCACATACACAAGTGTGGTCTACTACAGCTCTAATGAGGAATACCAAGCAAAGTCTAATGCTACGTTCCATGTATTCCATGAATTGCTCTCTATTTGAGATCTTGCCAAAAAAACTAGAAGGCATTAACCCATTTCAGCACAGCCTCTTTCTAGCCGACCCTATTTCTGTTTCTTTGTAATGCAGATTGCACAGCATTCAATACATTAATTTTTCATAGCAAGTGTAAGTCTCCATTTACACTTAAATCCCATATTGCCAATGTATCTTGTGAGGAAAAAAAACAACAGGAGTTCCACCTTGCAGCTCTCACTCATTGTAAGCCACTGGATACTGATTTCAGAGTTTGCCCAAAAGAGTTTCATTTGTCTCTTACAAAGCTTCCCTTACAGTTCTAAGCCTATAAAGAGACTGTTTATATGTATATATAGACCAAGATACATATACATACACAGAGGTATATGACCAAAGCAGTCAACATAAGGTATCCCAGCAGATTTCCAAATCCAAATGTGTGCAAATTTAATCAGTTAAAATTTCTGCAAATTTTTTTTTGCAGTTCAGTAGATGTTCAATTGTCCAGCTGCCAGGTTTTGCTTGGGTTGCTGATGTATACTGGCAATCAGTTCCCTCTGTGTCTCATACACCAAAATAGTACAGCTTGAGACTAGCCCACGTTTCATTACTTCCCAAAAGCTCCCCATTAGCGGCCTTTACATTAACAACATTCCTGGAGCTATATTAGCCTGATCGGAAATATTGCCCAGAAGAAGTACATTTTATCTTAGCAAATACTTAGATTCTCTTTTCTTCTATTATATTTCAAATCAGAGAAGCTCTTTCTTAGGAGAGAAAAGAGAACCAATAAAAAGGTGGGGCTGCAGGACCTGTTCACATCAGCAGTAATGCAAAGAGAACTGCCTAAATTGCCTAAAGTGATTTAGGATGAGACTTAAAACCCCATCCTGCTTCCATTTAAAGCAGTGTCAAAGCTCTGGTTCTCTGAACAGGGCTGGGATGCCTGTGAAAGTATGAACCACCTTGCCAGAGTGCACCCAGAGATGTCTGTAAAGGTGAGAAGGGCAGGTGTGAAACTACCCAGCAAATCATAAAGATGAGTGGCTTATATTCATCATCCTGTTATGGAACACTAGAAAACTCTGGAAAACTCCTGAATGGCTTTGCCATTGACATCTGATGGATCTTAAATATATATGTCCAGTGCTAAGACAGTAGCAAGCTTTAAATATGTAAAGGTGTTTTCTGTTTCCCTTAAGATCCCTATTAGGAAAAAAGTGCACCAGTCAGATGGCAGAAGTATCTTCGTTATTTATACATGTAATTCTACATAAACACGTGCCACCTTTCCTAAGAACTGGAAAGGAATAGATGGAAGACTGGCAGCACCATCTCCTGGCAGATACAAGAAATAGGGACCACTTTGTGTCAGAGAGCAGGGCCAAGTAATTTCTTTGTGGATTTTTTAAAAAGACTGTAACAGGAAGTAACTTCACAAGAGTATATTCCCTCCCTAGGAAGATTAACTTTGATATGCTTCAGGGAAGAACAGCATTATATGTTATTATAATTATGGAGAACACATACAATTATGAAGAACAAATTCAGGTTGCTTCTGTGTTTAAAAAGCTCTCTCATGTTGGTGCCTCTGTTTTCCTTTATAATGTAGTAATAGCAGATTTCAAAACCAGCAAAGCAGGTAAGTTAGTCCAGTTGCAGTGTATTAGTGTAGTCCTGGAAGACCACAGATGACCATAGAAGTTCCCTGTAGCCAGAAAATAATGGAATATGTAGATTTCAAGAGATGCAGCCAAGTTCCTGTCTTTGCTGAGTAGGTAGGGGAAATAGCGGGAAAAGACTATTAATAAAGTAAACTGCTGGATCATTAATGTGGAATGTTATACATATTTAGAAAATGACAATGGGCCAAACAGCACTAAGTAAGGGTGAGGCCTTCAGAGTAATGAAAGGCTGTATGGGACAAAAAACATCTATGGAGATAAAAGAGAGGAGACTAAGTCAGATGAGTTGGTGAAAGACAGCCATGGAAGAGAACAGAGAAAAAAAAAAAGAAAAAGGTGAGGAAGAGAGGAATTCTAGAAACTTCTACCGTTTTTCCTTGAACAGTACAGAACTGGTATGCCACAGGAGTCCAGATCATTTATCAGAACAGTCTCAATCAGCAAGAGGAAGAAGACTTAACCTCAGCGATCAAGATCTAAGTAAACCAGTCATCTTGTCTGTTAACTCTTGCAGGTATGTTCTTGCTATTAGGTCCCATGTTCCATGGTATTAAACAAACACAAAGCCCTCCTTGTGTTACAAAAACACAGATGATGGTTTGCTGTTGGTTTTTTTCCATGTTTTGGAGGTTATTTTACTTTAAGAAACTTGTAAGGAATTTTTTTGCAGATGACCATGAAAGTGGAAGAGACTTATGAACTCATTCATTCCATCCTCGTCCCAAAGAAAGAACACTCCTTGTAAGACACCGCACTTCCCAGAACTTCGCCCAATTTAGATTGAAAAACCACAAGTAATAGGGGTTCCAATAATTCCCATGGGAAAATATGCAGCTTTATGCAGCCTACCATCTCCCACATGGATAGGGTGGGGCTCTGCTTATCTCTTTAGCTCACAATCAAGATCAGGCCTTTTTCCTTGGGGCATCATTTACTACTGAAACATTCACAAAACAAAGATAATCCTCCATCCTCCTCCAGGGGCTGCCACAAAATCTACTTTCCTTTCTAAGTGAATTATTTAACTGTGTATTTTAGGAATCACTCTGGTTAGTGGGCTAAGCTCTTTTATCGAAGACATGTTCTTAAAGGAACTCTTCTTCTGGACAGGGTTTGCTGTCCAGTTAGTTGTCTCTGCACTTCTCTAGCTTTTATTATTAACTCAGGAAAACACATTTTATTGGCTACATATATTAAATTCTTTTGTTTCTTTTTTTTATTCATGTGCTGTTCTTGTGCTATTCCTCACCAAAACACGCTACATGCTGTTTCCCGTTCATTTCTAATCATATCCTACGTATTTATCATATCCTTGTTTAGGCCCTAATCACACTAATAAAATGGCTCAAATTCCTAAATGGGGGAAGGGAAGAATGCATTTCTGTCATTACTGAGTATCAACACACTCCCAAGGTGCTCTTGTACTGGACACAAGAAGGTATGTTTGTATAAACAAATAAAAACCAAAAAAATCACACCCAGACCACCACATGCCACCAAACTAACCTACTGATACAAAATAAATTCTTTTTAGTAATGTGTAATAAACAATAATGCTAAATCAATTACACTTTTCCTAACTACTGTTTACTATTTTGCTATTATATTGTCGAAGCACCTTAATCTAACAATTCCACTGTGATGGGCTCTGTCAAAATGCAGATCACAAACAGTCTGTAACCCTAAAAATATTTACAAGCAATCAACTTTTATTGTTAAGGTGTCCTTGTGAGATAAGAAGTAAATGGAAGAAAAAACATATTCAGTGGGAAAAGTCAAGTGATAACAGAAAAAGAAACCTTTTACCTGGCTTTCTGTATCTTGCTTTACAAGTTACAAAATAGTGAGAGATAAGAAAGTCCACTCATCGATAAAAAAATGCATCTGTACTGGGACCTCTACAGTTTAATATACAATCTGAAAATACAGATAGTTTGCAGATAAAACTATTCCAAAAAGCTCCATCTAAAGTTGATTCTAAGAGTTGCGGAAAGATCCTGCAATATTAAATGACATCTGATAAAAAGGCAAATGAAAATTGAAGTTTATAAATGCCAAGTATAACCTTCACCAAATACTCACAATAATGAGCACTTGTTTAGTAGTTACTACTTTGGAAAAAGATCTTGGAAAGCTGGTGGAGCATCAACTACCTGACACCTCAACTCTGTACTCAGTGGAGGTCAAAAAATAGGAAAGTCACTAGAATTAAGACATGAGCAGAGGAAAAGGATATATTATATGCTTCAGAAAGGGTATACTATATCTAAAAAAATACAGAAAGAGGTAACTAGAATTGTAGGGTTCGGCGTTCGGAAGATCTCGCGATGTCACGGAAAGTTAGAGGGTTAGTCGCAGCCTTATGATGTGTCTGTAATCCCACCTACCCTTGTTAGTATAAAAGGAATTGACTGCGCAATAAAAGGCGGAAGTTGGCGCTCACACTGTGTGTGTTATCTGTCTCTTTCCCTGGTCTGGGGGGTGATCAGTGATCTAATCGTGGCACCTTGATATGCGGCGAACGCTACATAGAATAAACACAAATATGAAATAATTCCGCACAATGGAACACTAACCAAAATAAGACTTTTCAATTGGGAAAAAAAAAAGCCTCAGAGAGTTACAGTAGGTCTCATGAATGCCATCAGAGGAAAGAGTGATAAAATGTATAAAACTTAATAATAAATGCTTTTCCAGAAGATTTGAAAGGATTTCAATAATCTTAGTGTTTCAAGTGCCAAAAGCTTGCTAGGTTCTGAAACCAACTAACTGAACTGGGCATAAAAGCAGCACTTGGAGATGATAAGGCCATAATGGAAAACCCAAGAGAACTTCCTGTGTTTGTGTTCCTCTGCTGGAACACTTCACCATCGTCCTTCTCTCCAATCTGTTTCAAACTGAGATGTTGACTTAAAACAAGGTCCATGAATTAAGAGTAGACAAAATGAACAGTAACAGATTCTCAACAGATTCTCTCTGTTCATCCAAAAAACTCGAGGATGCAATAACTGAAATCCTAACTGTGGTGTAAATTCTTGCTTAAAACTTTCTTGGCATCTAAGGAGTGGATTGTATCAAATGTTGCATTATTTATAAAAATGTTTCTAGGGGAAAGCTGGAGAACTACTGACCATGAAAACTGACACCTGTTCTGCACAGACCAGTAGCAACTAGAATTAGTGCATACATGGACATATATGATTTACTAGGGAAAGGTCAACATGGGTTTTGTCAACACTGTTTTTGCAAAGAGAAGTCTTGCCTTATAAACTTGGTATGAAATTTTCTGAATGTGTCAGCAAGCACTTGGATAAGAGGGATTGGAGAGATCCAGTTTGCTGAGATTTCTGAAAGACTTTCAAGACTTTTTGGCCAAAGGCTCTTAAGGAGACTAAGCACCCATGGGATAAGAGAGAAGATCCCTGCATGGATTAAAATGTGGTTAAAAGACTGAGAGTAATAGGTCAGTTCTCACAGTGGAAGGAAGTCACTAATGCATCTTCACATCTCTGTGCTTATTGATAAATAATTTGAATAAGGAGATGAGGAATGACGAGACAAAGCTTGCTGATGATACTGTGTTATTCACAGAAGGAAAGAAAAGATGTATCTGAGAAGAATTGCACAAAGACCTTTCAATACTCAGGGCTCAATTACCCACACTCATGCTTTACGATATGGGAGACATCTTAATGGTTCTGGCACAGGACCTAATGGAGACCCATGCTCTTCTGAAGTCTCAGTAAGACACCCTTGTGTCATCTGAAATAACACTAGACTCCTTCATATGGGCAACTGAATTGTGTCTTTGGTGACTGGCAGTAAAATAATAGATGATTGTGAATACAGACAGCTGCAAAGTAATGCATGTGGGGAAAACACAGTTCTACATTACATGTAGAATAACGGTGTCTGAACTGACCATTACATTTCAGGAGTGAGATCTCAGAAACTGAATGTTACTTGTAGGACAACGTCAGCTCAACATCAGCTCAGTGGAGATCAACAGCGCATTGAATGTTAGAGATATTTAGGAACAATATTGAGAACAAGACAGGGAATATTGTGCCACTTTATAAATCCACTGTATGCAGTTCCAGTCCCACCACCACAAACGGGAAGAGTAGAACTGGTAAAGTTCACAGAGTAGCAACAAACACCTTTTGTTGAAAGAACAACTATATTTCACTTGGACTTGTCAGTCTGCAGGAGAAGCCTTGCCAAACTGAAAGGGGATCTCATAGAAGCTATAAAGTGATGACTGGCATAGAGGAAGCAAAATTGTTTACTGTTCTTTCCAAAGCAAGAAGCAGGGGTCATCAAACGGCATCACGAAATGTCAAGTTGAGAGCAAAGAAAGTGATTCTTCATACATACAATTACACTGTGGAACTCCCTGCCAGCAGGATGTTATGGATGCTACAGGTTTACAAGCAGTAGAGGGTCAACCGGACAAATGTCTGGAGGAGATACATTGAGAGCTACTAAGGAAGAAGACATGACCTCTGACTTAGGGAGTCAGTAGATGCAAATTGTTGGAAATTCAAAGTGGACCCACCGGAAGCTTCACCAGCAGTTTGGCCTCTTATAATCTTTCCATCTTCGGAGACAAGGAACTGGGAGATATACACTCTTAGTTTAAGCACTATGTCTGTCCTTTGTTCTTATGAAAAACTGAATTTTATTCATGCTATAGCTATTTAAGTATTTCAAATTAACTAATGATCAGTGTGGCAAAAAGCAGTACGTGCAATGGTGATGTTTTTTCTCCATTTTTGCTGAGTACATCACTTGCAATCATTGTTGCTAGAGGCATCTGCAAATAGATCAAGCTAATTCCAGAAAACATTAACTGGCACACAGCGCAGCTGTAAAAGTATGTCTTCCTGGTTTTAATCGCAATAAGGTGTGCTGTTTGGCAACAGCTGACTCACAGACCCATCACTCATGATTTGTACCAAGTGCCACAATCCTCAGTCGTGCTAAGAAAACTACACAAAACCTAGTAAAGTCAGCTAGTGAAGTCACTCGCATGGACTGAGAAGAAACTACCTTCTGCGAGTTGCACACACCACTGTATGGGGGACATCGCTGTGCACCTGAGAAGACGCGAGAGCGCTGGAGTCCTGCCCAGGGCGGGCCTGCACCCCGAGGTCACCCCAAAGAGGGGCTGCAGAAACACGGACCCCCCTCCCCTTCCGGGGGGGCGGCAGACGGGAGGCCTGTTCCCCCTCCAGGAGACCGGTAAGGGCACCGTGTTGGGGGATGCCCCGAGCGAGCGAGTGCCCCCGGGGGGAGGAATGCTGCACCCAGCGCCTCAAGCCCTCACAGCGCGGCCGTCGCTGCAGCGAGCAGCCGCGGAGAGACCCTCCGCACCGCCCCGAGGGC
>NW_010972653.1:6062405-6108204 GCF_000737465.1 Haliaeetus leucocephalus
TCCGGGGCCGGCTGGGGGGGCTGGGGGGGTGGGGGGCGCTGGGGCGCCCGCCGCGCCGCCTGCGCTACGGTAAGGGGCAGGGCGGGACCACGGCAGCCGCGGGAGGGGGTGTCCGGGAGAGACCACTGTTGCGGGGCGGGGGGAGAGGGGCACGCTCGCCTCTGCCGAGGGGTAGCTGTGGGGTGGGGAGAGACCACTGCCGAGGCGCGGGCGTAGGAGAGGGGCTTCCAGCTACCGAGAGGTAGCAGTGGGGTGAGGGAGAGACCACCGAAGGGGGTGTGGGAGGGAACTGGGGAGAGACCACTGCTGCGGGGCAGGGGGAGAGGGGCACACCCACCTCCGCTCGGGGTAGCGATGGGGTGATGTGTGGGGTGGGGGAGAGACCACCTCCATGAGGCGGGGGGGGCACACGCACCTCTGCCAAGGGGTGGCGGTGGGGGGGAATGGGGAGAGGAGCCTGGGGCCCGGGTTGGAGCTGGGGACCCTCCGGCCTGGCTGATGGCCTGCCTGAAGGCCGGCCCGAGGCGGCGGGCAAGGCCGCGGCCTGCTCCCGTGCCCGCCGGTGGGCGGGTAGGTGCGTGTGCGCTGGGGACCCTGGGGACGGTGCAGGCCCCGTCCCCTCCCCGGGTGGCAGTGGCTCCTCTTCAGCTGAGGGCATCACTGATGGGCAGCGTTTGGGGGTCATCGCTCTCTGCAGCGGGGTGACGAGACCGTGCTGTGTTACACTCGAGGTCTGCTAAAGGGTTTTTCTCGCAGGAGTTCGTGTTATGTTAAGGCAGGATAATGATGTAAATGGCTTCCCTTCATAGTTCTGGTTGGAGAGTCACCGTTGCAGAGAGAGCCTGAAGCTATTGGAGCTGAATGTGACTTCTAGAAAGCTTAACACGGAGGAGAACCGCCGCTTTATTTAACTTCCGTAAACTTAGTTTTGCATCTAAACTTTTACTTCAGAGTAAAGAAATTGCAAACTTCTGTTCGATGAGCAAAAGCTTATCAGATGAACTTTTGCGAGAGGTGGTGGTCGTGTCTTGCCCAGTCAGATGTCCTGTTTCCAGTTGATGTGGCCTGTGGTGACTGCTTCAAGTCCCTCTTCTTTGCTTAGATCTCTCGGCAGATTTCCCAACAGGCATCCGGGCTGTGCCTCTGTCCTCCTCTCCTGCACCTGAGGTGGACTTGTGGTTCTGTGCAGACCTCAGCAGTTGGTGACTGCAGGAAGCTGGGAAGGATAGGGTTCAGTCAGTGGTGGATGCTCCAGGAAGTGTAGCAGAAGCAGAACAAACACAGTGTGTCCTTTCAACATCAGGGAGGTCAGGGAGCTCCTCAAACAGAGGTTGCATCTTGGGCTGTCAGATTTTTATGCCTTCTAGAGGACCTATCTGCTATGATTTGTATAATCTTTATCTGATAGCTTTTGTATTCTTGGCCTCCGTACCACCGTGCCTGGACTATGAGCTCTTCAATTTTATCAGATACTGCATGGAGGAAAAACTCTTTTCTTCTGTTTCTAAACATTGGCCATTTTTGTTGTCAGAAATGGTCAATATGGAAGGATTACTCATTTTCTTCACACCCTTAGGGACTTACAGACCTATGTAATTTTTCTCCTTTGTAATTTCTCTCCTTTTTTTTTTTTTGAGTGGGAAAGTCTTAGTCTGTATAATAATTCTTAGTATGGGAAAAAATGACTTTATTGGTCTTTGTTACTTTTGTCTATACATTTTCTTTTGTATTAGATTTAATTTTTTATTTGCGGTGTATGACCAGGACTGCAGGCAGTATTTGTGATACAAAGGTACCGTGGATTTATAGTGATGAATACTTTGGTTTTGTTTTCTTTCTGAGTAGTTTTTTGGCCTTTTTTTGTTGTCTAATAGTCATTCCAAGATCTCTTTTTTTTTTTTTTTTCTTTTAAAATTTTTGAGTGGTAATAACTATGCTGAAATACTTTGCTCAGATATAGTGAGGATTTTTTTTCTTGTGTGTTATTTCACACTTGCTCACACATTGAATGTCATCAAGCATTTTGTTGTTCTGTCATTCAGTAAACTAAATACATAAAAGCATTTTGTGAGGGAGCTTGAAAAATCCAGGTGTGGTCCGCTGTGTTACATTTATCGGCACATTTTGTCCTTTCAGAATGCTAATATATATATATGAGGCACTACTTCCCTAGTGTCTTGGTTAGCCACAGGTCTAGTAATTCACAGTTTGCTTTTGTTATTATTACCTGTTTGTCAGGTGAGGAAGTTGAGCGTATTTGTTGATTAGGCCCCTAGATAATACCTGGGGTGGAAATTGGTCCTGCACTTACCACCTTTCAGGCCACCTGTAGCAAGACCAGTGGCACTGTACTTGCATACCAGGATTAGTAGTTGACCAGTTTCATTTTTTCTGTGCTTTATAACTCTTGGGTAAATACATTCATGTCCTGTTGACTTACTGCTCATTTCGTTGGTTTGTTCTAAAGACCCTTTTCTTGAGTCTTTAACTGGAGGCAGGTCTTTAGATTATCCTATCAAGACAAGCTTTTGGAGGCCGCCTTAGTCACCTCTGCAGTGAATGCTAAGGTCAGTTAGTCTCTTACTTTTTGGTACTACCTTTGGCATCTGTTCATGGAGTCATCTTTGCAGCTTACTTGTAAAACAGGTCCCTTTGATTATTTGGCTGGGTTGTTTCTTTTGATATAATAAAAGCTATTTCAAGTATTAGCTTTATGCCTTTTACAAGCCACTCTTAAAAATATCTTTGCCTAGTTTACTGTGGGTTTATGATCTTTTGCTGGAGTTCTGTTGTCCTCATCTTGCACACAGCTTGGTTTTCTGAAATACCATCTTTTCCTTCTAATAACTTCAGCATTGCTATTTTGAGAGCTCTGTTTAACCACAGAGCTTGAGTTTTGTGAACCGAAATCAGATTTCTGGAGAGCAGTATCTTTAAGGAAGTTTCAAGGATTATCATTTTGTGGTTTCTATTAAGAACTTTCTTGCTTGTTTCTCTAAAATTTCAGTTTTTCAGAGATGAAAAAAATTATTATACAGTGAAAAACAGAATTTGACAAAGAATGGAATAAGTAGATAAAAAGACATGGGTCCTTTTCCAGCATTTTTGAGCTGAAGTAATCTTAGGGTGTGGTGTTCCAGCAGTCTAAACTGATCTAAGTTGGGACTGCCACAATCCTGGCCTCAGCTTTCTGATCCCTTCCCCATTCCTGTGAGCACATTCATGGAGCTAAGCTGCCTGGAAGCTAATCGTTTTGGTTTTATCGGTAAGGGATAGGGTGTCTGCGTTTGGGTGTTTGTTTGCGGAGTTCGCTCCCTGGACTAGCTCACGGCATGACTGTCCAAGTACCTGCCCTGTGTGTTGTAGGGTGGTAGTGGTTGTGCTCAAGATGAGGGATGAAGGTGGGATGGTATCCGCCTCAGTTTGTTGCCTTTAGATAATCTGGAAGCAGTGCTCTTTTTAATAACGTTGACAGCAGGGATTAATTTCTGGGAGAAGTGTGACTCTACTAGTCAATACAATGACTGTTATAGTTTTGCCTCTGAAAATTAAGGTCATTATAGTTTTGCCTCTGAAAAATTAAGGTAAACTCTTTTAACATTTTTCTCTCCATTGTCATTTATCTCTGAAGATAACCTTTTATAACTATTAAATATTAATGCTGTTTGTCATGGAGCTCAGACATATCTGAATGATAACGGGGCTTAATATACCTGAAAAGAAGAACGATGCAAATACCCAGCTTCAGTGCTGTTGAATATATCACTGAATATATCTAAAGAACTGCTTGAATCTGTTTTACAACACAGTGATATTAGTAGTGTCCTCCTACGAAGGAGCATGTATCTGGGATTGCCGAGAATAGAGTCTGTATGTAAAATGTGTCTTACTCTACTGTTACCTGTTTTGAATGAGATCTTTTTTATCATAAGCTAAGCACGGAATTAAATAAGATAGCGGTTCCTATACTGGGCAGATGATATTCTTTGAATCTCTCACTGCTAGTCTTTTTCTACCTGCTATATTGCACTAATAAAATGAGGCAGGTAAACTGGGCTTGAATTGTTTTTTCTCCACACTGCTCAAATGCCATGCAGAACTCAAAACGAACTGCATGAGCAGAAGAAATGACCCATTATAAATGGTTCGGTACGAACCTGTGTAATACACATTAAAAGACTAGAATTTACAATTTGAGTGAAAAAAACAAATGATAGTGGTGTTGAATAAACTGGGGGAGCTGAGTGATGCAGAGGGCAGCATAAAATCATTCACATTCAGTTTTGAATTCTACTTCACACTTAGTGTGACAAAACGCAGGAAGTCCGTAAGGCCAGGAGTATAACCAACTGACAAAGAGTTAAGGGGGTGGAAGTTTAGCTCAGTGTCAAGAGCGTGCAGTGAGATAATTATTGACAAAATCCTTGTGCAGGATTAAACTTTGTCCTTCTGGGCTGAAGCATCTGTTGGAGACTAAGGCAAGACCTCGGTAAGGGCCAAGTAACTAATTTCCCTACCATAGTCTGCCATTTTTGTTACTGTTTCTTGTCCCATTTTAATATCCTTTGAAGCAAAACAACTATTTTGGATTGAGCCAGTTTTGCAGTTTCACTCCATAAGCTGAAGGTTGGGTGTGTATCTTACCATGCACCACGTGGAGGAGAATCCAAGAACACTCAGCCTAATAGCAGTATCTTGCAGTGCGTGATAGCTGCCTGGGATGCTGCAGGATTATTTCAAGATCATTGCAGGAATTTGTAGATGCAGTGTTTCCACAGGTGGTGTTACAGGCTAAGTGATAAAGTAGAGTCTTCTGTACACTTTGTCTCCATATGAACAGCAAATGCTTCATGTAGACATGGTCTTATTGAATGCAAATTATCAGTGTGATTTTTGTGTTGTGGATTGGCAATCTGTTCTGTGGAGGTACTTAATATTAAGGTTTTAAAGTACTTTTATTGGGTTTGTTTTCTTTTGTTCCTGTGAATCAGTCAACGTTTCCATTTCTAACTGGGAAAAAAAAAGTGATAAAAGTGTAATTCCTGAGAGAAGTACTCAAAGTCAACAAAGTGAAGAATGTCAATACTAGATTAAATTCTAATTATTAAGAATTACCCTTAATATTGCAAGATTTTTGTGATAGGAACATAATCAAGTGCTTGGTGTGAGTTTGGTTTTCAGTAGTGCTGATTTGGTCTGACTTCTAGGCAGCCAAGAAGTAAAACTCTTGGTTGCATTTAAGATTTGGGGTCGTTTTATTTTTCTCCCCCCCCCCTCGTAAAAACTGATAACTTCCCTGCTACTGTTCATTGCTGGTAGCAGCAGTGACTCATTTCAGTTTCACGCTTCTGCTACCCTGGAGTTTTTTTGTGTGTGTGCAGAAGCCCCAGCATGGCTTTCTGCTCTGCGGCTGGAAGGGCTGAGCAAGGAAGCACAGCCAGCCAGCTCTTCAGTGCAGAGTTCTCCTGATTGCACTCTAACATTACACCAGGATTTAATTATGTGTTTAGTAGTAGTAGACATTTATTTTTGAGATAGAAGTTTATATTTAACTTCTGTTATAAACAGGCTGACTTTTTTGTCCCCCAGCTTTTTTATAAACTGCAGGAGTCCGAGTTTGCCTGTTTCCCAGACTGATCAAGGGAAGTCCTTTGCTGTGTGTAATTAAAGGTTAACCAAGAGCCAGGTTTCTTTAACAAAGAGCAGTACATCCTGCTGTCCTGTTCTATGGATTTCATATGCCACACTCAAACTTGCTTGTTTTGGGGATATCCTGCAACGCTCTCAATGGTTCTGATGGTCTTCCTGGTGTCTTATTCTTGCAGATGTATGTGACCATACCGCTCCTATTTATGTCGCTTGTGCCCTGCATCTCTTCACAGTATCCATCCTTGTCTTCCTGTGCTGCTCTTAATATGCATTTTTTGTACTTTTTTGTCCTCCTTGATACCTGCATTTTTAACCTATGTAGGTACGTGGACTGGGGGGTGGGAAGGGAAGGGGGCCCTGTTATGCAGGGAGGCACCTACAGCTGCCACCCACTTGATGTTGATCTGTAATTACTGAGGTGTTGAACAAGAACATGGTATCCCTTGCAATCCTTGGTTTCCTTTCTCACCTTTTCAGATCGTTACTGAAATCATGAAGTTCTGCCCCTCAGTACCTGTGGTGTGCCTTGAATTTTGGAAGGTTGTGTCTGAGTGAGTCCAAAGTCGTATCTTCAAGAAGAGATGCAGTCAGATGGGGAGAAGAGGTTGATCTCACAAGCGTAGTCCAGACAGTAATTAGTCTTTACCTAGAATCAGCTCCACTCACACTTACTTTGTGACACAGCATGATTTTGTGGTGTGGTATCTAAGCACAGTAGTGAGGCTGACAGTTTTTGGAGAGCCAGACAAATGATGTTTCCAGAGAACACTACATCCTGTGACTTGGCTGTTCTTGTCTGCAGGATATGTGAAAGCATGTGATTTTTGAGTTTTGGGGGGTTTTTTTGAGCATTGAGTCATATGATGCTGTTCTAGTTTTAAGATGAGACAGCTGTATTGCCCTTGTTTCACTTTGAATATGAGGATGATAATTCAGTGGGCTTCCTTATTTTTTATAACGTCAGTATTTGAGCAGGATATTGCATTCTTTTTTTTTTCTCCAAAAAGTGCCTTCTGCTTTCACTAATAGGACAGACTGAATTATTAATCAAGTAGATCCAACAGAATAAATTTTGTTCCTCACTGGTCCTTATTTAAGATGTGTTCAGTGAAGGAGAAAATTTGCAAGGTCAGAAGAGTGTGAGGGGGTATTCAGCTGTATTCAAAACCACCAGAAATAGCAGTTTAATTATCTGTACGGCTTCTGCTAAACAGAATTTGCACCCTTAAGGAAATATTCGCACTGTCTAGAAACAGATGTCTATTTTACTGTAGAAAAAACTTTGGAGTAGTATAAGGGTGCAGCTATATGAACAAATTTTTTCCTGAGATGAACTAAAGGGTGTTTTGTAAGTTGTTAGTTTTTCCATGGTATCCATCACTGGACATTTCTGAATTTGTGGTAAGTAGAGAGTAGTTTAACCGGTGTAACTGCAGGAAGAGTATAGTGTGGAGTAGCTGGTAGACAGTAAATCAGCAGCCTACCTCACCTCTCAGTGTGAGGTCTGTGTAACCATACCCTGAGGCTTTGTCTGTGCTGTGCTGGTGACTAACTGAATTTGGGCAGCTTGTTTTCCTCATGTGGTTTAGCAAGTTTCATGCAGTTGGGATCGAGTCAAAAACATGTCTTTTAAAACATTCAGCAATGCTGACATGGCTGGCCATTCTTAATGACAGGTTTGTCTAGAAATGTGTTTAAACGGAGTGTAAACCTCTATCCTGTTATGGTTTATAAGCAGGCTGACATACCTTTGGTTCTTGCTTTGAACCCATTTCTCACACAAGTTCTTCTGTTCATGTATACTTGATGAGCAAAACAGCAGCTCCTCTTTATGCAGTGGAAACAAGTAAACATGATTTATCTAAACTGTTAAAAGCATGGGCTGTTTCACAAGGGATAAGTGTTTCAATTCACTTTGTTTTCTGTCTTTGGCAATGGCTCTGTACCAGATGCACTGGAGAGAGATGTAGCAGCACGTGTAATGAGCTGTTACGGAACAGCTTTCCCACAGATGGATCTTCTCAACACATCCTCTTCATCAACAGTCTCCTAAAAGCAGTGTAAACTGTTACGGGAAGGTACCCATAAACATTTAGGCATGACTGCATCACCTCCTGCCTGGTGAAGACTGTTTGTGTGCCTGGCTGAGATATGAATATATTGGCCTTCTCCATTAGCACTCCCTGGCATGGTGCTCCAGTCAAATGATCCCACTGTATTGCAGCCAGTAACCGGCTGTTACCACAAGCACGAGGGCCGCTGTTTTATGTAGGGTGGTGGTGACCTGCTTTAGCTCATATGGTTAAGGTTGGAAAGACTCCAGTCTGTGTTTCCTGGTCCAAATTCTGACTGAGGCTGTGAATTATATTTGAAGTTACTTTGTTTGGTTACTTTAATTAAAATATTTTAATGTAGGAAGAAGAGCATAATTTGGAGAATAAAAAATAAATAGTAACAATAAAGAATATGGAGCCCTTTAACCATTCAGTCACTCCCCAGTGAATCAGAAAAATTGTTATTAGTTAGCTGCTCACAAGCTTTTGATAGGTGTTTGATACCCATTGGAAGTCAGCTCGAGATCAGTACCAGGGTTGTAGTTGACAAGTGCCATGCAAAATACAGGCTGGAGCCCTTTTTTCAGTCTTGGATATGCCAGTGATTTAACGGTCACACTGCAAAATCCTCCCCAAGTGTGTTTGCTGTGCTTGTTCCAGGGCTACTGTCTGTAGGCTTGTCATCCCATTCCAGTGTCTTTTGACAGGAGATTTATTTCTGCTTTCATTCCCCTTGGGGTGGTTGGAGGAATAACTGCAATCATTCCTGCAAACCCCTCTGATGCTTTTGTGGTCATTTTTAAATCCTGAAAGTAATGTTTTCTTAAATATTGTTGGATCTTGTGTTTTAAGTAGAGACATTATCATGGGATAATTGTGAAGAGAGTTTTTTTAAATATTAATTATATCTTCTGGGTTAAAACTTGATGCTTCTAGATAAGATTAACCTTTCTGTAAATAATGCAGTGCAAAAGAATGCTTATGAAATGGCTGACTTGCCACATTTACTTGTTGCTTTCCGGGCAATAGATTGGGCATGAGATCATGGGAATTTACTGTTCTGATTATGAAAGCTGAGCTGGTTGGAGAAGGATGCCATTGGTATTTGAATTGGTAGCTGAGCACTTGAAGAGAAACCTCTTCTTTTGAAATATATGCAGTGGCCTCCAACTCAGTGAGCTAAGCTGTTGTCCAGCACATTCTTGATCTCTTTGCTGCTGGAGTAGCCTGCTGCAATGCATACTGGCCCATAATTTATTTAAAAGATACTTTCCTGTGTTAAGTTGCAAAGTCTAGCAGCAGTAGGCTTTTAGCCTTGAAATGAGGTGAAAGAAAAAGAGGAAACAATTAGTGAGTTCAAAGTTGGGGGCAGAGGAGAAGTCACTGTTGTGGATTTCTTCATGAGAATTTTGGAGTATTGTCTTTGTCACCGATGTTCCTTCCCTGTTTCTTTTACATACCTGAGATGTGTATGTTCTGGGAAGGTCATCCTGTGTCCGTCCCCATCCCCCCATCCCAGGAGAGAAGGTGGAATGAGGTGAAGGCTGGCGATCATAAATAAATAAATATGTGGGATATCAGGATGAAATTAAGGTGTCCCTCTCCAAAAAGAGAGGAATGCAGAAATCTAAGAGGGGGTGGAAGGGAAGGAACCGCAGGAAAGTGGTTTGGGAAAACTTGAGTCAGCTTGGTGCCGTTGAAGCCCATGGGCAATGACTCTTGGACCATAGTGAAGATAATGAGGGAGGAATGCCAGAAAGATTATTAAGCTTGAATAAAAAGTAGTCAAGTATATGCTTGCTGTGGCTCCCATCCACAGACTGCTGTACAGTTGGACTCTGTACAGCTCTGTATTTTGTTTAAAATAATGACATTTCAGCTTTCATTTTCAATAAGCCATGACCATGGATTCATTTTCACAGTATGAAAATTTTACAGAAAAATTTTGGTTTGAGTGTGTTACCAATATATTTTTTCCACATCTGTCTGACACCTGAATTAGTTCAAGGATTTATGTCTAGCAGCAGCATGTCTTAAGTCTACTTGTGTCACAAGTAAAATTAAAAGCAAACAAATTTAGGAAGGGTAAGAGGAAATACGAACAAGTGCATTCTTGTTTCAGGGTAACAGGAACTAGGAGTGTCCTGTGTTTCATTTGTTACTTTAACAATCATCTTACTCATCTTCATCAAGTCTGTAGGTCTTGTTCTTACTACCCTTCCCCTGTCTCTGTGAGACATTTCCAGAAGGGTATTTGTGTGTGCTGAGGTGGAGCAGGACTTCTGAAGTTCTCCTTGCCTACCAAATAAAAAAATCTAATTTCTTTAGCAGACTTCTCAGTTCTCTTGCCATCAAACTGAGACATTTTGTCTGGCCATAGTGACAGCTGCATCTTGCTCTTTGGCATGACCTTCCCCTGGTTCTGGGCTGTACTTTGCAGGCAGAGGTGGAAAAGGGCAGAAAGAGTAGTATATTGCAGCTGGGGTTGTGCTTCTTGGGCAGACCTTGTGCTTGGCAAGTCGCTGTGTCAGTCCCCAGCAGCACAGCTCTGGTACCACACCTCTCTTGCTTCATGGCCCACATACCACACACTTGCTCTGTATCACAAACCGACATTTGGTATCCTTTATGTCAACATTCACATTAATTGAGGGGTCTGCTCTGGCCGAGTGTGTTGAAAGAATCTCAGGTTTAATTAAAAGAATTTAGGACTAGACAGTTTAATGAGGCTTTTTTTTCAGAATTGATTTTCCCTGCCTGTCCCTATCCTCCTCCCAGGTGGTTCTGGATGAAGGCAGGTGCCAGACCATAAGCAATGAATTGTAATAGACTTTTTAAAGAAAAGGGATTTGGGGAGGGGATTTTTTTAGGTATTTGCTCACTGCGTGGCTCTAGTGAACCAGCTCTGCAGCCTGTGGCAAGCTAACGATGAAGGCACTGCCTGGCATGCCGCAACTGCGCCCATAAGTGGGAGAAAACCCACAACATGAAGGTGTTGGAAACTTGCCTTTACATATAACCCTAAATGCATGGTAATCAATTGCAGGTGCTCTCAACCTGTGGGTTGTAAACAGAAATCAGGAAATTGCAACTGCACTGCCCTTCCTGTGTTGCTCAATGGCAGGGGAGGGAGAAGCCTGGGAGCTGCTGCTTGGTGGCTTCTGCTGCACGAGAAGGCAGCTGTGTCACTTTGATAGTCGGTCTGGTGCAGGGCCAAGAGGGCTGTGAGGGTCATCTTTGTTTCTGCAGCTTCCTCGCTTCCAGCGTACACGAGCATATGTGTGCACATACACTGGTGGTTAATTCTTCCCACCTGCCCCCTCACAAAAGAAAAAGTGAGGTGCTTGCCTTGGCCCAGATAACGTGCCCATTCTTAAAGGTTTTCTTGGGTTTTAGAGGCATGTATTTGGGGATAAATGATGGTACTGAGTGTCAAGTTTAAAAAAAAAATAAATTTCAGGAGCTATATCAATCTGGATTTCAAGTTGGCCATCTTGGCTTGTTGCACAAGAACCAGTAAAATGCAGCTTCCTAGTGGTGCTGCTTACTAAAAGTCTAATAAAATGTGTGAGGTTACTTGGCTGGGTGGTATAAGCTAGTGATTGGGGACTCTGAAGAAGTGGAAAGGCCATCTTCGTTAATAAAAACCCACTTTGGTAGCTATCATGTCTGGTTTAGAAGCACAGCTGGAAATGAAGGGGAAAAAATGGGATTTTTTTTTAGTGAAGAATGACTGGATGAGCACTTCTGCTTCTTGTAAAACATGGCTGACTCCTCATGTGGTTCATTGAAAAGAGTGAACACCTCTGGCAGAGAAGGAAGACAGTGATGTGGGAAAAAGGGCCTCTGTTTAGGGCTGTAAGGGGCAAATGAATCGATTGGCGCTGGTGGAAGTGAAGGTGGTTGTCAGGTGCCTTGCCGGCTGGTGGGTGCTCCCAGCGAAGGGATGGCTTACCAAGCAGCAGGAGGCTTTATCAGCAAGAGTCAGACACCGTTGGCAGCCAGCATTATGCACTTGTTAATGGTGGAAGCATATGCAGAATGTTGACCTGAATTTGTAATTTGTGTGCTGCTCCCCATAGGACTTCAGGCGGGCCCTTGGTCTCCCTCCTCTGAATAAGTTCTTATGTTCCGAGTAGGGAAATCAAAGGAGTTTTGTGTGGTGGTAAGGTATTGGGAAACCAGGGTACCTGGAGGTGCCTCATATGAGGTGCCTTGTTAGTTATTTCTGATTGATTATGCTACACAGACACCTGTTTTCTGGCTACTGTTGGACAGAAAGGCAATAAATGCAGTCCTGGTCTGTAGTGAATTTGGTAGAAGTTTCCTAGGTGAAATTATTTTCTTCCTTAGACTCGGATGAGGACCAGCAGGTGAGGAGAGTGATTCACTCCAGAGAAATGGGGATGTTCTCCCCCGTTTAGTTTCCAGAGGACAGCCAGGGAGGGCATTAGCTCTGCACAGCAGTGGCAGTAAAAATGATAGGTTGGTTGCTCAAAAATTGCTATAAGAAGTGAACTGAATACTTTGCCTCTCAGATTGTGTCTTGCCTCACACTATGATTTCTACTCACCTACACAAAATGTACCTTTACAGAAATGTACGATAGTTATCCTAAAATTAGAGCAAACTGTGGTCTTGCTGTTGAAATTGGAGGCTCTGTTTTGCTGGTTTATGTGTGTATTTGTGAAAGAGTCTCTTGAAACCAAAACTTTCCTTGTTGCTCTTCCAGACACAGTTGAGTCCATGCTTTCAGACTATGACATCCTTTCTCAGTCTAGCATCCAGCAACACTCACTGAAGAAGAGGGACCTCCAGCCTGAGACACATGTGGAGAGGCTCTTAAGTTTTTCAGCCCTGCAAAGGTAATTAAATCATCAGCAATGAAATAGCATAATATTTTCCTTCAGTTTGTAATGAATAATGCACAGTTCCAAACCCAGAAATAGTTATCTTGTTTTCTGTCATGACTGGCCAGTTCTAAGTTAGTGGTTATATGACTTCAGAGAGGCTCAAAGGAAACAGAAAAGTAAGTTGCATTGTATTACTCTGCTGAAGTGGCAGTGATTAAAGATTTCTTTTGCTCTGTTCTTAGCTTGGTTTTATGTAGATTACTTCCACTGATTGGGTTGGATCCCATTTATACCTCATCTGGCAACATTGTCATACTTCTTGACTGTCCTCTGGTTCTTGAAAATCTCTGCCTTCGGTTTGGGGAGCGTGTGTGGTGTGTTGCCCAAGAGATTTATTGTGTTTTTTTCATGGAGGTTTAATCCTCTCCCTACTAAGTGTAAATTTCCCATTCAGTAAAACGCTTCTTTTAATCATTTTTTTCATAAGATGGGAAATAGAAGCACAGGTGAAAGGGGAAGAAGAGGTAGAAGAGAGCAGGCATGAAGGTTGTATGGATTTTACTGAGTGTCAGAAAAGCGTCTTACAGGTATTTGAGTGCTGAAATTGTGACTCTCAAATGGGGGAGCAGGGTGAGAATAATGTTTTGTATTAACAAGTGTAGATCAATTTTTGTTCATCTGACATGTTTGTCTACTGTGTTCTCATGTGCCTTCCCCTGTCTGTCATCTACAACTACAACTGTCATGCAAGTTGTTGTGCATATTTTTTTAATCTCTAAATGTGTGGAGGGGGTAATTTTTAAGTACCAAGTATAAAAGGTTAATGGGATCAAATGTCTGGCTGTCCCTGTTTTGCACTGCCTCGTGCACCCTGACTTTATGGTGAGGTTGCAATACGGCCAGTGATAATTACAGAATAATTGCAGAGGGGCATACCAAAAATCTTTGACCCAAAGCCCACATAAACCAAGAGCCGATGAGGCTCCTTCCAGAGAAGGTTCTCTAGTTACTTCTTGGGATAGCCTTTAGTTTTTGTGACAATATATCATAGAAATCTACAGAGTTCAGATTTCTGTTTATGGTCTTCTGACTGTATTATTTCAGAAAATAAGAACTTCAAAGTAATTTAATTTCAAATACATGAACAAATTCCTTGGTCTGATTTTCTTTAAATAGTTACCAGTAACTGGTTTTGACAGCAAATGGAGAAGGTCCATCATGAACAAACTGTGGCTGTTTTGGATTTTGGGGTTTATTTTTTATTTTTTTAATTAAACATCTTTGACTCTTTAAAAATATTTACAGTTATGAATTACACAGTATATGTTTTTGTAGCCTGCTTATCAGAATTAATGCTTTCTAACTTCTTTTGGACCCTCAGTAAAGTGGAGACTTGGATGTATCTGTTATGTGTATACTTTGCTTAAAAATAAATGGAAATAAATTCTTTTACAGGCACTTTAAGTTATACTTAACAGCAACTGCTGAACACTTTTCAGAAAAATTTCAAGCATTAATTGTGGATGGTGAAGGCAAGGAAAAGAAGTATCGTGTTCAGTGGCAAGACTTTTTTACCGGACATGTCGTTGGTTAGTATGGACTAGACTGTGTGTCAGTGCTGAGAAAGCACAGCTTTGAGCCTCTTGGCCAAAGTAAATGGTGTATTGCCCTCATTTTCATCAAATAGTAAACTTAATTTTCATGTCCCTTGGGTTTTCTGGTTTTGTTTTTGTGGTGGGTTTGGGGGTTTTTTTAGGTTTGGTGGGTGGTGGGGGTTGGTTTTTTTTTAGCTATTGCACCAAGGTTCTAAGGTAGGACTCTTCTGTTTAGTTTGGCAGGACACAAAGGTATAATTTACTCAAGCAGCAGCTTGTGGTTTTTTGTTGTTTTGTTTGGTTTTTTTTTTTTTTTTTAAAACGATGATGGTAGCTTTAATTCCAAGTGGAGTGTAAGACTTGAATGTTCATTGTCCCAGAACACAAAGCCCGGGTAGTAGTGATGCAGCGTTGCCCAGATTGTTATATTAAAAGACTTTAAGATGATTCTTTGCAGATTACTTTTCTGTGAAGAAAGGGTATCTTGCTCCACTTTAGTCCAGCACTAATGGTTCCGCTAAGTTGTTTTGATTTTTATGTTGCCTGTGTGATGTGGTAAAAGTCTTTTCCACTGGAATCCAGGCTGACGCCATGTCAGACTGCTGTCTGATAGTAGTAAGATGCAAGCTGCTTTTGTTGGCAGAAATATTCTGTGACCCATTACTAATCCCCAGAGCCATCTCAACACTTTCTGCAAAATTGTCAATTAAATCTGAGTCTTGATGACTGTGACCACTAGGAAGTTAAGACTGGGGAGCAGTGCTGGTTCATTTCTTTTTTTCCTTTAAACTGGACAGTATAGTGTTCTTCAGAGACTGAGGAAGGTAATTTGGCATGAAGTTTAGAAACAATTAAAAAAACCCCAACAAACAGTGTCTGTGCAGGAGTGCATGCAAATAGAGCTGAATTAATTTATTTTTCCTTGCTTATGTTAAAGGAGAGCATAATTCCAAGGTTGTGGCACATATTGGGGATGAAGATTTTACAGTGAGAATCAATACTGATGGAGAAGAATACAACGTTGAGGTATGTGGGTGTTTCTCTTTCTAGTTAGTCACAGTGACACCTCTGTAGTTCAAAATAGACTTGGTGGTGGTGGTTGTTTTGGGGTGGGTAGGGAGGAGGGACAGAAATGTGAAACCGATTTGACTTTTGCAAGTGTTGAGTTTTATTAGTGAGTTACATTCTCTGACATTCGCATGTTTTAGATACACTGGGGAGAAGGTATGTTTTAAACAGGAAAGGGTTTTAGAAATAGATATGGATAAAGTTAGTAATTAGTGGTGATCATGTCCTCTAGAATAACAAACTGTGCAGCTTTCTGAGCAGAGTCAAGGTCTGTTAAGCTTTCTAAAATTTTGGCTTTGTTACGTCTTGGAATTTTTCCCATTCTTAGAGCTTTATTTGAAAATCTGGTATTTTTTGCTCCCTTGTTTCTGTTTTTCACCATTTTCATTGCTTGTGTTATTTTAAACTATTGGTTTAAAAAACATATTCCACAATATATAATTAGAGACTATCTTAATGAGTTGTTCAGTGCAGTATACTCCCAGACACAAGCTGTATTAGAATGGCTGAATAACAGTAATTATGGCTGAGTGTTATATGGATATTGTAATTGTATCCAAACCCAAGCATATGCAGAATTATGGGTAAACCTGGGAAATCTAGTCACGTTAAAGTATGAAAATGTGATTAGAATACCCAAACCACTGTACTCGCGTTTTACATTAAGAGCATATACTAGCTCTTCGATTGTGATTTAAAGCATTTTTGTGGTTGTGGTCCAGAGTAAGGTAAGCATGTCTCATTCCTCGGTGCAGCCAACCCCCTTGGTTGGGGGGCAGGCAATGGCGTGGAAGCTCTGGCTTGCCCATGCTGCCTAGCTGTTAGCATCTGTGGGTCAGCTTCAGCACCTAACCAGCTGTGGGTGAGATGATGCCTGTGTGCAGTCAGAGATGGTGTGTGCCAGAGACCGTTGCCAAAAGGCAATGCGGACAAAGCTGCTCCACCGTTGCCTTCCTTTGCTTCATGGTCCTCCTGTACCGTTCAGAAAGGCTGCGGACCTTTGTATAAAACTCTGGTGCCCTCACACCTTGCCCTAGGGTGTGAAACATGTGCCTTCAGTTTTGCGCTACAGGCATGTGGCTGCTGGGCTGGCACAGCCTTCACATTTCAGGACCTTTTTGCTGTGATCTGAAAGCACAGTGTGATAAGTTATAGTTGTCTGAAGTTGAAAGAGCACTGCCTAAGGGCCAGAGGAGACCCAGACCCAGGTGCTCTGCATTGTGGATGTGGGCAGTCTATGCTACTTGGCCTTGCCTAAAGAACAGGCCCTGTCCATGTTGTATTTGTTGGTGTTGATGTAGCTGTTATGTACAGATAATAATAGGGACATGTCACTAAAGAAAAAAGATGGTTAGTATGCATCAGCTATGGGAATTAGTGTCTTATGTTGGCATTTCATGGTTTTCTTGTTTTCTTTGGTTTTGGAGAAATTTTCACGCTTGTAAGTGACTTGGGTAGCTATTGAACGTTGAAGAGCCTGCCTTCTGCTGTGAAGACTGCATTCTGCTGTGCGCTTAGATATTCTTTGTTATCTGCCAGCTCCTGTACATTGGTCAGTGCATTTGTTAGCATAGTTTAAGCACCTCCTCCCCGGCCGTGCCAGTATCCATACTGTTATGGAGGGAGCGGAGGAGCCCGAGATGCCCCTTCAGCTTGCTCATGTTCTGGAGAGGAAGAAAAAAATTCTGCCTCTTCTACAGCCTTATCCAGGTGGCTGCGACTGCTCTGTTGAGAGGATCTTAGATTTTTGGATACCTGTGTAGCATAAAAGAGTTGAATTCTGTTGAATTTCTTGGGGATGTCGTTTTATCAGTAGATCTGTTGCTGTGGATGAAATTATTGTAGTCCAACGCATTTGTGTGTGTACACATAGAGCTGTGGAGATTTGATGGTACATATGTCTAATTTTTTACTTATATAGACTTAGTCTTGGCATTCACTGTGTTCCTAATTGCATTTCTGTTATTCTTGTGCTGTCAGCCACTGTGGAGATTTGTAGATAATGTGCAAGATGAAAGACTGCTGGTCTACAGATCTGAAGATATTAAAGATTTCTCAAGATTGCAGTCCCCCAAAGTGTGTGGTTATTTAAAGCTAAACGAAGAAGAACTGTTGCCAAAAGGACTGGAAGACAGGAAGCAAAACGAAGGTGAGTGTCTGTACCTTGGGAGAGCAGCATCTTTGAAACAAATGCTTGAGTTCTGTCTGTATCGGCAAGTAAGATAAGAACCTGGGCAATAATCTCTGTTGCTGCTTCTAGTTTAATTATTAGCTCTTTAAATTCATTGGTGGGGGGAAAAAAGCAGCACTTTTCCTCATGCCCATTCGCAACCCAAAAAAGCCCCAACAACTGATGAAAGGAAGAAACTGTCACTCAGGGCATGTTTCTGGCTTGTTGAAAGGGTTTGGCCCTACGTGTAGGCTAATGAAAGGAAGCTATTTCATAAGGTCTAAGTAGTTTTTGTTGTGATAGCTGGCAGCAATGTAGGTAAGCTTTCTGAGGCGAACATTAAAACAACTTTGCATTTCTGTGCACTGTGCAGCAGGACCTGTTTGGCCTTGGTGGTCACTCAAAGAATCCATCTTGAGCTATGATGGGTTTTTGAGAGTTCTTGGTCCCTCTTTCCTCTGTCCTCTGTCCTTTGCTGTGTCAGCAGAGGTTGGGATAATGACTAGGAATAGGAGGAGGAGATGTGTTAAAGTCGAGGTGATGACCATAAAAGCTCTATAGGTAAATCTGTTGAATAACTCAATTTCGCTACTATACGTTCCTTTCCTTAAAACAAGTTTGAGGACTGTTAAGAAGACAAAATTTAAGTACAGTTATTAAAAAAAAAAAAAAAAAAAATCTAAACCTAAACATCCCCATTTTCCCCCAAAAAACCCACCCAAACTTGCAGTCATTTCTTACATAAGGGTAATAGACACAGCAGTGGCAGTTTTACTGAGTGTTTATTTAATTGTATTTAAAATGTTCACATTAGCAAGCATCCATCGGAAGAAAAGAGCTGTTTCAGAGAGCTCCAAAAACACGTGCAAGATGTTGGTAGTGGCAGATCATCGTTTTTTCAAGTATATGGGCCGTGGGGAAGAGAGTACCACTATAAACTATTTGGTAAGTAAATATACTCTGTTACAATTTGCTGGAATAAATGCAGGAAAAAATACTGAGTCAGTAGTTAAAAGAACATACAGCTTATACTACTTTTGCCCAACGTAATGTATTTATGTCTCATGGCTGCGTGTGCTTTTTACCTGGGAAAGTGTTAAATCATGCTTTTAAGATATTTTATAATGGTGATACTATAGTTAAATAGTCTTCAAGTTTCACTTATAAACAAATCCCTTCACTTCACATACTTCTTGTGGCTATGCTATTTTCTGCCTAAGAAACTTTTTTTTCCAGTTGGAGCTTTAGAATCTCCTGGATTTTGAAATCCACTGCAAGTGATCCAAGCATCTTTGAAGTTCAAGCATGTATAAAGCTCATATGAGAGGCAAAAGCAACTTGTATAGATTTTTTTTTTTCTTTTTTTCAAAATTCTTCCAGGATCCTTTGTCCAGACCAACAAAATTAGAAGCAGGTGCGGTAAACAATTCATTTGGTTGTACATGGGTGTTGTGGGTTAACCCCAACAGGCAGCTCAGCCCCACCCAGCCGCTTGCTCACTCCTCCCCGACGGGTTGGGGAGAGAATCAGAAGGGTAAAGGTGAGACAATTTGTGGGTTGAGAGAAAAACAGTTTAATAGGTAAAGCAAAAGCTGCATACACAAGCAAAGCAAAATAAGAAATTAATTTACTGCTTCCCATCAGCAGGCAGGTGTTTAGCCATCCTCAGGAAAGGGGGGCTCTGTCATGTGTACTGGTTACCAAGTAACCCAGTCAAAACCAGTACAATGGGGTTGTCTACCTGACAAGTTTTTGTGAAATAGAATGCCTGCCCACAGCCTTTCAGCAGAAGTGGAGAGTATGGGTTTGGGGATGGGAGACAAAACCAAATGAAACTACTTTTGGAGGTCTGTTGTTTGTCAAGAGTCTCTGAGTCTGAATCTTTAAAGTGCTAATCACTCTGTTCCACCTTTGCTGGCTTTTTGACCTTTCTGTCCTCTGAAATGTTTACATTCCTCAGGTAATGGAGCCTCAGTTCGTGTGTTTGCGGAGATGCTATTATCTCAGCATCTGACATATGCTGAGGCTAACCTACTGTTGTGTTTCCTAGGTAGATGTGTACTGTTAACAACACAGTGATTGGAAAACTAAAGCATAAACTATTATCAAGTGGCTCTGAATGTCACTTTTCATTCTGAGCAAGTTTGATGGTTTATATTTAGTAGAAGGCAGTTTTTAGGAAGATGAGAACAGCTTGAAAAGGGAGGTATTGATAGTGAGCACTGAAGAGAGACTTTCTGGAACCTTGTGCTTGAACCATAATAAGGAAAATAGTAGGTTTTTGGCTAGGAGAGGGAAGCAAGCCTCAGGGATCAGTTAAACTAGTTAAGCATTGTGCTAAAACAAAGCAGTAAAACCAACTCCTGCCTCTGCCCTTCCCCTCAAAGAAACCTGGAAAACTAGTATATGAACAAAGTGTTTCCCAAGATGTCTTGTTCTTAATATTATCGCTCTTCCACTACACAAACAAAAGTGATAAAGGGGAAAGTTTGTACTGGTTTTTTATGATGGAAAATTTTCAAGGATATGTGATAATACTCTCTGGATCCAAGTACTGTTGGTTTTGGATCAGTGAGTATAGTATGTCTGTTACATGAGATTCAATTTTAATTTGAAGTGAGTGTTTCTAGATAAGTATGTTGCAGCTTCTCTGAGTGTCTTGAACTTTATTACGTGAAAGCGTGGAACTTAAATAACTTGTTTTTCTTCTCTACATAGATTGAATTGATAGACAGAGTAGATGACATCTACCGAAATACTTCCTGGGACAATGGAGCCTTCAATGGGTACGGCATACAGATAGAGCAGGTATTCACTGAACTATACAAAAGGTTTCCAATTTAAAGGATAAGAACATGGTTTAGATATCAGGGTTTCTGATTGCTTTATCTGGATTAGAGCTAAAATAATCAAATCCTGTATTATTAACTCCAGCCAGGACCACTCTGAAATAGCATCTTACTAGTGGTGGTGTTACTGATCTGACACAGCATGCCCATTTTCAGTTCCTTGCAGCATTTGAGATGGAACTTTTCAGGGGGAATCTCTCCATGTTTAATCTCAATTCAAAGGTGCTTTTTTTCCCTGAATATGGGGAGTTCTTGTTTCTGTCAGACATACTGTTATGCATGCATTTAATGTTTGTGTCTATGACTAGTACTTAGCTTACAAAGCCTGAGTGGGCCTCAAACACAGATGAAAACACACAAATCCTGCCTGAAGAGCTTTAATGACTCTCTTAGACATCATGGTATCATGATGTGATAGTATAGAAGCTGCTGTAACGTGGACACAGGGGATGTAGTCACTTCAATTTATATGATGGCTTCTGTGCACAGAAATCTGGAAAAAGGGCATTAAAAAGAAGAGCAATCCATCAGCTCAGAGTACTGCAGGAGCTGTGATGTGGAACATGGAGGCTAATGGTACAAGCTAGCTGCCCCTTTACTGGGAAAAGGTCTGCAGGAACAAGGAAGGAGAGTTAATTGGGCAGGGAGGGGAAAAGAACATGATGCACTAATTCTAGGCTATGGGGAAAGTAGCAATCCTTTAAAATACGTTTTGGTTAGCTAGAACTCTGAAATGATTAGGGGTTATTTATACTAGAGGTAAATCCTGGTAGTATTTGGGTTTTTTTGATAGAGTAACATGTATCTCAAAGCAGAATGTTACAGTGAAAACTGTTGATGTTGCCCTGTAAAAGGGCTGGTGTAGTTACTTATGATGTATTTGGTGTATCTTAACTAGCAGAGGCTGAAAAGTTAACATTAGAAGCATGCTGAGTCTGAATTTTTCTCCTTGCAGATCTATTGAGACATTTAAGATTACATTGAAAGCTTTTCTGTAACTACTAAATTGACCAAAATTCCTCTACATTGTTGTTGCCCTTTTTGAAATGTAGATTATCATCCACAATGAGCCAAATATTGTAAAACCTGGAGAAAAGCATTACAATATGGCAAAAAGTTACCCAGATGATAAGAAAGATGCCTGGGATGTGAAAATGCTGCTAGAGGTAGGTTGTAACCCTTAAAAAATTGTGCCCCTCACAGGGAATTACATTCATACAGCTGCTCTGTGGTAACAGATGAAACTCCTCTACTTCCTTTGCATGACGTGTAGATGTTACACAAACTAGCTGATGTGCCCTGTAGCCCATGGTAAAGGGCTCCATTGCATAATTATAGAGCACACATCAATTAGTAGTATTAGTATGTGGCCTGAGTAAGAAAGGCAGTCCTGATATGTCTGGCCCTGAGACTGGCTGTCTTGTAACCTTCATAAAATTATTGTACTTGGTTTTTGCCTCTCTGTGAAAAGGGGAAATGAATAGACAAGTTATATAAATGAATGCATACAATGTACTTGGGTATTAATTTAATTTTCTACAGCTCTGTAGGACAGCTAAACAGCTGCTTTTTTCTGACTTAACTGGATCTAGAAGGTGCCTGTCTGGCTCATTAGATAAATGTTCTTTTTTATAGGCTTCTAATGTGCACCATAAAGTGTCTTACAAAGATTTGATTTTTTTTTTCCTTAAAGCAATTTAGCTTTGATATTGCTGAGAAAGCAGCTCACGTGTGCCTTGCTCATCTCTTCACATATCAAGATTTTGACATGGGAACGCTTGGATTGGCTTATGTTGGCTCTCCCAGACCTAACAGCCATGGTGGCATTTGTCCTAAAGGCAAGGCTTCTTTTTCTTCTGTCCCAGTTCTAGGATGAAAGCTAGTTTTTGTTATTTGTGTTTAATCCTCTTCTCCGACTTCCATGGAGCGTGATGTGTTATTTGCCTAGACTCTAGTTGTTGGTTTTTGTATAGAATAGATGGCCATTTTCTTGGCTGGAGCTGGAGAAAGAAGGGACGGAAGGATAAAAATCACTAAGCTATCTGGTGTGAACAAGCTGGCTAGAACAAACCCTAGACCAAGGGCTGCTTTGTGTGGGCGCATCTTGCAGCAGTTCTGGAACGGCAGATGCTATTGTCTTGGAAATTTCTTATATTTTCCCCTTTGCTGCAGTACATGAGCTGTTTGTGCTGTCCTTGAAAGATTCCCCACTCCAAAAACTGGCAAGAGACAGGGTCTCACTGGTGAGCCTGTGAGAACAATAAAGCTGTTCATTTCCCCAAACAAATATCCCTCTCTCCACCAAAAAACCCTGAAACCCAAGGAAAATGTTTGTCAATTTTTATTTGTTTATTTCTCACTTCTGTAGCTTACTATAGTCAAACTGCAAAGAAGGACATCTATCTGAACAGTGGATTAACCAGCACCAAGAACTATGGGAAGACCATCCTCACAAAGGTAGGAGAGTATCCTCCTCTGCAGAGCGTGAATGTTCCCACGTATGTACATGCATGTTGTGTGCCATGGGATTGTGACAAGCTTCCATGCTCTCTCAGAAACGAGCTGCTGGCTTTCCAATTGAGTCAGATCCTTGAGGACAAGGACATAGGTCACAAAACCAAAATCATCGGTTTTGTTCTTGCAGACAAGGAAAATCAGGACTGAATGGAATTAGAAGATTGAATTCACTGTGGAGCAGGAATGAGGAAACATAGCTAGTGTCTAATAGGAGATGTAGTTGTCCACATATAAACAGGATTTTCAAAGGATGAACTTAAATGTATTTTGCTTTAAAAAAACCCACAAAACAAAAACCAACAAAAACCCAACAAACAAACCAAAACCAAACCCTCAAACAGAACAAGCAGTGTTATACAAGAAGTAGCCTTACAGTAAGAATAAAATTAGTCTGCTGACTCAAATAAGAAAAAACTTACATGTTTGCTATTATGTACACCTACAACATGCAGATGGATGATTGTGTATGCTTGGTCTATTCCATTTGCAAGGTAAAGCAGTGAAAGCAGTGCAGGCAAAGTAGGTGGTTTAGTTTGGGCCTTTTAATGAAATTCGTCTATCTGATTTTTGTGTATGTCCTGAATAAGTAGAGCAGAGAACAGTGTAATAGACAGGGCTTATTAGTGCTAGTACTAAGCCTAATGTAAATTGATGTTGTCTGGATTTTTCTTTTTTATACTTGATGAGACAGTAAATACGTAAAGGCCTGAATATGAGCTTTGTCTCACTTGTAAAGATACCAGAGCAGTGCTTGTTTTTGCATCTACGAAATCTCTGCAGTTGGGCATATTTCTCTCTTGCTGAATTCTGCTGACTTCTCAGCTGTGCTTTTCTGTAGCCTGATTGTAAAGGGAATTCATAATTGATGTGTGGGCTAAAACTTGGCACAGAAGTTGTCAAGAAGCTAGGAAAAAAAAAGACACTGAAGCTTTGTGTGAGAGGGATGTCGACAAAGAGCTCTAGCTGTTGCCATGCTATTTGCATTTGTTGTTCCATCTCCAAGATGGAGATTACAGCCTTCTTTCTAGTGGCAGGCACAAAGCTTAGGATGAGGCAGTGGGAGCATTATGGATTGGTTTCACAGGGAGAGTGTCGCACAGTGTCCACTTGGGTTTTGAAAGACAAAAAATATCTGCTTAAAACCCTTCCCCAAATTAAACACAATGAAGCACAGGACTGATCTCTGGGCAGCTCTCCTGTTAGCTATGCCAACACTGGGTACCCGTGCTGCTCATTGCAGTGCTTGGTCCTTCCTGTGCCTGCACAGCAGCTGAAACGACGGTTAGCTTGTCAAACTTGTGCCTCTCTCTCTCGTGAACTGCTCAGTCTCCTTGTGGTTAACTTTTATTTCTGTGCTAGTTTTATTTGTGGTTATCACCTTGTGAGCTTGACACCATCTGCTGGTCAAGGCACTGCAGGGAGGCACACAGCAAGGCAGAGCCCGTTTGGGATCCTCAGCAGAGGAAGTTGTGTCTTGCAGAAATGGTGTTGGAAATCCATCCCTGCTGGGCCACGTTTTTAGATGTCTTTCCTAGTAATCGTGCAATAGAAGAGCTTATTCAGCACTCCTAATGTCGTCATCCATTTAGAAGAAGTAATTCTAATGGCAAGCTATGTTAAACAAGAGATTGGCTAATCATAGTAGCTGGTGTTTGTTTGGATTGTTTTTTGTTTCAACTTTTTATGCCTTCCAGCTATTTAAAAGCAAATTTTTGTATTTTAAGTATCTGCATTGCATTGAAAACAAGATTGAATTGGTATTCTAGGACAGCATTTTGCCTTTAACAGTGGTTTAGTATTCAAACCTAGTCCTGGAACTTGTCTTTGGAAATGGACCATAATTTTACTTGCCTTCAGTTCTCCACTTAAAAAACCAAACCACAAACCACCAACAAACAAAAAACCAAACCAAACCCAAAAAACAACCAACAAAAAAACCCAACCCCCCAACCCCCCCCCCCCCAAATGTTTATAGGAAAATCCCTTTCCATCTCAGTGTATCTTAGAATTGCTGGTGGCCTGGAAGTAGTTGGAATCTTCTGTCCTGTCCTGCTCAGAATAATTTTTTTCAATATTGCTTTTTTCACGTTCAAAAAAGGAGGCTGACCTTGTTACAACTCATGAACTTGGACATAATTTTGGAGCAGAGCATGATCCTGATAGTCTGCCAGAATGTGCCCCCACTGAAGACCAGGGAGGGAAATATGTTATGTATCCAATTGCTGTCAGTGGAGATCATGAAAACAACAAGGTATAGTTGCATAGTTTTGTTTCCAGGTACAAGTCTCTGCTATGGTCAATGACCATTTGCATGGCAAGTCTATTTAGTTAATGATTCCTGTAGCTTGAAACCGTCAGGATGTAATGGCTTAGCCATAAGAAGAAAACATACTTGCATGCTGTTGGGTTCTCTGCCACATAAGCTCATCTTTGGATTCTGAGTTTCACCAGAGTTCATAGCATGCCCAGGTGCTTTTTTTTAATTAGTTGTCTGTAATTAGCTGTGGCCACATGCTCCTAAAAGCAGGTCATCAGCAAGAGCCAAATACAGGACCTTCAGTACCAAATCATGTTTGGGTGGTCCATAGCTATTCTTGTTGGAGAGAGACTGCCAGATGCCACAGCCATGGTGCTCGCCAGTCTCAGATGCTTGCACTGTCAGTGCAGACTTGGCATTGTGCCTGTTCTGCAGATGAGAAGCCAAGATTATCAAGGGAATGATTAGTCTGCAGTCTGGTCTGACTTGCTGTCATTAACCCCTAGCCCTGCTGCCCAGAGGCAGTGCAGTCTCTCCCTGTTGCTACAACTTTACAGCCCTTCCTGGGGATGGTTGCTAGTGTTCCTGAAGCCATGGGAGAGCTGGAGCTGGTTCTGTGACCCCGAGCCAGACTGCATGCAGGTGTCCCTGCATTGTAACACAGCAATGTCCTTTATGGACTCAACCATTACTTTCCCATCTTAAAATTTTTCCAAGGTATCAAACTGGCAGTATAGAGGGAATAACACCAGAATTTGGAGGTGTAAGGAGGCTGAGGCTGTTTTAGATGCCACTTATTGACAGAAAGGTACACTCCTCAGTGCTGCTCTTTCCCCTCGTGACTCTCTAGATGTTCTCAAGCTGCAGCAAAAAATCCATCCATAGGACCATAGAGATCAAGGCCCAGGAGTGCTTCAAAGAGCGCAACAACAAAGTGTGTGGGAACTCCAGAGTGGATGAAGGGGAGGAATGTGATCCTGGCCTCTTGTACCAACAGGCTGATCCCTGCTGCTCTGCAGACTGTAAACTGAAAGATGGTGCCAAATGCAGGTAAGGGGAAATAAGCTGCAACTTCTCTAAACATAGGAGAAACAACGGGCTGGGCTGAAAGCTCCTAAAGCCACCTGCAGTGTCACAGACCTGTTTCCTGGCTTTAAGGTTAAATGTGTGAGCTGAAGACAATAAAGGACTTCAGGAAAGGCTTCTGTGTGCATGCACTGTTTGCATACATTAAGTTTTATAGCATACTTTTACTTTTTCGTAGAAGTGTCAAGAGCTACAGGCTTGAAGATTATTATTGTTGTTGTTGTTGTTGTTGTTACTATTATTATTATGGAAATTTAGGCAGTCAAAAATTAATATTAAAAATTTCCTGGGCAAAAAGAATTTTTGCTTGTATGGCAAGGTGGCTTTGAACTGGGATCGCATACTGGTATTTTCAAGACTGCTGCAAAATGTGTTTGAGCAGACAACACAGTGACTGCACTAAATGAGTCCTCTTTCTGTTCTTCTTGCTCTTTGGGGTGTTCGTGGCCCTGTTGCAATGCAGTGTCCAGTCTGTTTTTTCAGAGTTCAGCTCTGCGCCACATAACAGTAGAGAGCTTGTGCAACTCCTGTTGTTTAGCAAGAAATCCCTCAGTTTTAATGAGTGTTTTTGTACTAGAGGCCTTCTTGCATTAGGTGCAGAACAACAAGAATAAAGACAGCGCAGAATGAAGAGTAGTAAACCTTTAGGAAAAACAGAAGGTGGGGAAATGCATGGGGAAGAAAAGAGTAGATCTTGTCCAAAGTTGCACAGCAAATGACAAGAAGAGGATCCAAGTGCCTTGAATAAATATAAGGGTCTCTGTGTTGTCTCTCAGTATGTTGTACTTTCTACATGCTTTTACCTTTGGTAAAAGAAGAGTGAGTGGGTGTGTAGAAAGGTGGTCGTGGGAGGGGGCAGAGAGGGCGAGGATTTTGAATCAGTGAGTCAATCTCCAAGAAGTAACTTCCCCCCCCTCCCCCCCCCCCAAATGTCCTTTTTCCCTGGCTTTGTCATGCTTGTACTTCTTTTTAAAAGATGGCTTAATATTTCCTTCTTTCGTTTTGATCTTTCCACAGTGATCGGAACAGTCCCTGCTGTAAAGGCTGTCAGTTTGAAAGTGCACAGAAGAAATGCCAAGAAGCCATAAATGCCACTTGTAAAGGAGAGTCTTTTTGCACTGGTAGGACGTGGTTCTGTCCCCTTCACGTCAGCTAGCCAAGTGCTTGAGGCTCAGTGTCCTTTTCAATCTGCTTTCAAACTAGTGCCCTTTATTCATCCGGTACATGTAATTTTAGAGGCCAGTTAAGCATCACGAAATTGCCCTATAATGAGTTTCATTGTAGTTCAGGAGTCACTTGGTGATTTACTGCCCAGCACATGAAAAATGTTGATTTTTTTTTCTTTCTTTCTTCTTCTTTGTTTCTTTCCCTTAAAAGAAGAAAAAACAAAACAGTGCGTCACTGGGAGGGGACAAGGATGAGCTGAATCTTGCCATAGAAAGGGTGGAATTACTGCAACTCTGCTTCACTTCCCCACTTGTTTACTTTCCTCCTCATAATCTGTCCTGGAGGCAAGGAGTCAAGTCAGAGCTGCTGCTTTGCTGATGGTGCCTGCAGGGTACTGCTTGGCTACCAGAGTGCCACAATGCCTGAGTTGCTGAAAGCTTCCAGAGCTTCTGCTGCCTCTCAGAGGAGCTGGCAGGCAGCCTGCAGATGAAAGCCGAGAACAAGCTATTGGGGTTCCTTCCTGGGATGAGTCTGGATTTCCTTTATTTTCCTTTTTTCATTTCCTGCACGCTTAGGTGCTCTGCCCTTTGCTCTAACACAGTCCTCCCACTCTGTTGACCCCCATCTGTAGGGAACAGCAGTGAGTGCCCCCCTCCAGGGAATGCTCCAGATGACACAGTCTGTGTGGACATGGGAAAGTGCAAGGATGGGGAGTGCGTCCCTTTCTGCGAAAGGGAGAAGAACCTACGGTCATGTGCGTGCAACGGTGGGTGACACAGGACTGAATTGAAGTGTGTGCTTCAGCTCTGCTCCTCGGAGAGTGCTGGCCTCACCCTGGAGGTTTTCTGTTGGAGGGCACAGTTTCTGGTTTCTGAAAAAGTTTAAATGTTGTTTTTTCAGGGCTAGTGTTTTCTCTTTGGAAAAAGAATGGAAATGTCCTCTTGTCCTCTGATGGTCTGGGTTTGAAGACATGTAGATGAGACTTAGAATCATAGAATCATTTATGTTGGAAAAGACCTTTAAGATCATCGATTCCAACTGTAAACCTCAGACTGCCAAGTCCACCACTAAACCATGTCCCTAAGCACTGCGTCTATGTGTCTTTTAAATACCTCCAGGGATGGTGACCCCACCACTTCCCTGGGCAGCCTATTCCAATGCTTGACAACCCTTTCGTTGAAGAAATTTTTCCTACTATCCAATCTAAACCTCCCCTGGTGCCACTTGAGGCCGTTTCCTCTTGTCCTATCACTTGGTACTTGGGAAAAGAGACCGACTCCCACCTCGCTACAGCCTCCTTTTCAGGTAGTTGTAAAGAGCGATAAGGTCTCCCCTCAGCCTCCTTTTCTCCAAATTAAACCACCCCAGTTCCCTCAGCTGCTCCTCATAAGACTTGTGCTCTAGACCCTTCACCAGCTTTGTTGCCCTTCTCTGGACACACTCCAGCACCTCAATGTCTATCTTGTAGTGAGAGGCCCAAAACTGAACACAGTATTCGAGGTGTGGCCTCACCAGTGCCAAGTACAGGGGATGATCACTTCCCTGCTCCTGCTGTGGCCACACTATTTTTTGATACAGGCCAGGATGCCATTGGCCTTCTTGGCCACCTGGGCACATATGGTCTGGCACCCCAGTTAAAGGAGAGGGCACTCCCCCACCCTCTACCTCCTCTGCTACAGGAGGAGGGGAGGGAAAGTCTGACTGTTCTCTGAATGTAAGGAGATCCCAACCAACCTCTGGACCAGGCATCTGGCAGAGGAGTGGTGGCCTCCAACAAGTGATTAAAGAAAGATTTCAAAGAGTTTAAGGTGCCTTGAGAACACAAGATTTGCAAGTCCAGTCCCCTGCTGCTGCAAACCTGCCTGTCATATACTGCCATCAATAAGCTTCACTGTTCACTTGCTCCCCATCTGGGCTCTTAAATCCGGTAAAGCAGCTGGGAGCGGGAGGAAAGCTTCACAGGGCCAGTGCGAGGAAGTAGTGTGAGCCCCACGGTTTGAGATGGAGGGCATAGCTAAGGAGAAAGGTGCCTAGAGGACCCAAGGTCCAAGAAATATTTAAATCTGTATCTTGGATGTGTTTGGAACCTCTTCACCTGCCTGTTGATTCCTGCAGTGTTGAGGTATCAGCTTGGAGAGCTTGGTCCCACTGTGTCCCTTAATATGTTGCACAGGCATCTGGTTGAGTTTCAGGCTTGGTCATTGGAGTAACTGAAACTGGGTGACTTGCACAGTCCTGCCTTCCCCAGGGAAGCTGGGCAGGAACACAGTGAGCCAGGGGACATGTGGGGTAATGCGTTTGCTGGTTATGGGTTGCAGGTGATTCTTGGTGCTTCCGAGGAATGAGTTTGTTGTTTTATTACAGAAACGGATAATTCCTGCAAGGTGTGCTGCCGGGACGAGCAGGATAGGTGCATACCGTATGTTGATGCTAACGACCAGTTCTTGTTCCTGCGCAAGGGGAAGCCTTGCACTGTGGGCTTCTGCGATACAAATGTAAGTTTTCTCAGATGTCTATGTACTGCATGCTCTGCTTCTGTGGCTGGGTGTTTTAGTCTGTGATGAGGACTGTGCTAGTAAAGAGAAACCAAAGCTTGACGTGCTGCTGAGCAGGGTGATACTGTGTAAGTACCTCTCCATAGGGTAAATATTAAAGGATGTCTGAGGCTGCAGATGGAAGTTAGTTCTGCAGAGACCTGTGCAAGGTGAAGCTGTTACCTTCTACTGTTGCTTATTGCCCCCTTCTGCTGCTCCTCACAGCTCAGCCAGCTGGCAGTTTGTGTGAAGGAGGTGAATGAATGCTGCCATAAGCTTGGTTAGGTTTGCAGCGCTTGCTGTTTCAGTTGTTCACGTTAGCTCAATTAATTTTGACTAAAATAGTTCAGGTCAGGGAGCAGTCACATGAAAATCTAGCTGGCAGTATCTGAAAGGGGCAGTGAGCCCATGGCAGGAAGATTGGTGGGTTGCTGGCAGTCAGTGACCGTTTCCGTGGTACACCTGCACGGATAGTTGTGTCACCTGCAGACCCCAACAGTTGAAGCTAAACTGGGTGTTGGCAGAAGGGAGTTTGGGAGGGTGTGCCCCAGCCCTTCCGCTGGCAGAGCTGAAAGTGTGATCATCTACTGTGTTAAACCAGCACAGCCAGATCTGGGAGTCTTATCTGTCTGTAACCTTGGGCTCCTGAGAGCTGCAGCCTTCTCGGTGGGTAATGGGAACTGAGGCTTCCAGTGCTTAAACCTCTCCAGAAATTTCAGTTTTATGTTCCCTAACACAGGATGAGGGCAGGGTGGTTTTTGCACCTCTCAAATGTTAAAACTTCAGCTGTTTCAGACAGCAATAGAATTGAAACTGTTCTGCCAAAAATAAAGTCAATAAAAATGGACTGCTGCTACTGGGCTTGAGTGTAAATCTGTATTCAGAAGGTGAGTCAAGTGCTGCTGTGTCTGGTTTTTTTCACTTCATTACCGTCTTTGTATCTTCTTCCCTCTCCAAGAAGGCAGTAGTTAATGCTTAGATAGCATAAGATTATTTTGTAAATAAGTGTTTACTTTCACAGGGCAAATGTGAGAAGCAAGTACAGGATGTGATTGAACGATTTTGGGATTTCATAGACCAACTCAGCATCAATACTTTTGGTAAGATACATAACCGAATCCTTTGGGGTTGTTTTTTTTTAGTTCATGACATGAACCTCTAAAGTCTCAGAGGGAGTTAGCTGGCTGGTTTTATTCACCTATATGCAAGAGTAGCTAGTAGCTGTGTTTCCGATATATAAAAATACATTTTTGCCTAAAGTTTGATGATACTGATCTTGCCTTTTAAAGCTGAAAGGACAGGGGATCATTTTGCTTTTTTCCACTCCATTATTTTCTAGGCATCTTCCAAGCTTGTAAAGGAGATGATAGCTTCTTGTCTGAATACTAAGAAGTAGGTCAATTAGAGAAAAGGAAATAACAGACAGTCAGAGGTCTGCTAGACCTCTGAGGTCAGCTAGATTCAGCATAGTATAAAGTGGGCCTCTTGGTGGGATTTAAATGTCAACTGACTGGGAGAGGAAAACTTAATTTCTTTCGTAGTTAAGAAAACCACTGAGGCCACGCATCTCAAGCTGAGTGCCTGTACTGAGTCAATGTCCAGCTATTGTGAGTGGGCCTCCTTGGTCTTGATCCTCACCATGCAATCCATGCAGGTAGCCCCCCGGTGTAACCCCCCGGTGTCTCACTCTATGTTACTGGAACCATACAAAACCTGTTAATAAGCCGGTGCTGTGTAATGACTGGGTAACTGCATACGCTCATGGTAATGCTGTGCCTACACAGTGTCATTATCTGGGTTTGGGGCTTTCAATCTTGAGTTCTAGGGTCCAAAAATTGTTTCTTAGGTAATTGTTAAAGCTATTTAGCCTACTCAGTTAGAGGCAGTTTGTATGTCTTTGATGTACAAATATTTTGTTTGTGGAGGCAGGTAGTTATCACATGACTGTAAAATCAGAATTTGGTAACAAACTCTCAGTATGTCTTCTATAATCCAGACCGCAGCTTGCCTAACTGTTCCCAATCAACTCATTAAATGTTACAGCCTGTCAGTATGTCTCATCAGAGAACAGAGGAGAAAAACTGTTAATTGTTAACATTGGATACAACTTTCTAAAAATGTATAATTTCTTTTATCTCTGCCTAGTCCTGCAGCCTGTGCTTCTCTGAGCAATTCTGTGGCTTGCCTTGCATGAGCAGTGGCTGCAGAATGGGGATATGGATGTATATGTTCATGAAACAGTATTTGGTAGGTGACTAACAGATTTGAACTGATTTCACAGGGAAGTTCCTAGCGGATAATATAGTGGGCTCTGTGCTTGTCTTCTCCTTGCTTTTTTGGATTCCTCTCAGCATCCTTGTGCACTGCGTGGTGAGTAAGCTGTCTTTGAGATGAGTGCTCTGTTGGATTGAGCTGTAAGAGAACACCCTTCATGTACAAAATGGCACATGTCTGTGGGAGAAGGTGATGGGAAGCTTTTGGCAAACCCCGGGGGGGAATCCAGCATATGTAAGACCTACCGCTCCTTTCAGTCGGCAGAACTCCTGCTAAACTCTGCTGGGCTCTGGCAGACCCAGTGCTCCCATGACTATTCCCTGGAGCTCTTCTCATTCTTTCCTGGGCAGATTTTCTTTCTCTGCCTCCCGAATTCTCCAAGTATAATTTTGGTAACTTCAAAGTTTTCTAAAGCCCTGCTAAGAAACAAGACATCCACATTTTGTGGAGAGACCCAGAGCAGGAAGTGGTCTTGGTTGAGCTTGGGTGGATGGGTAAAGAGAGAGAGCTCATGGCAACTGGGAGCGTGGGCATGTGGCGTGATGCTGACAGCAGCGTGGGGTTAGAGCAGAGGGATGCTGCGCCTGCAAGCACTGCTGGGATGAATGGGAAGGCATGGGAGGTAGGGGAAGGGAAAAGAGCCTCAGGCACTGCTGTGTCCCTGCAGGGAAACGGGGACAGGGACCTTGCAATTGGGAAACTAACTTTCTTATTTTGTGTGTGTGTGTGTGTGTGTGTGTTTTGGTTTGCTTTTGTTTGTTTTCCAATAGGACAAGAAATTGGACAAGCAGTACGAGGAGAACACAAAGTCCTTGTTTTGCCCCAGTGTAAGTGGCTGTCTGAATATGAATTGGCAGAAAGCTATCCAACGTGTATTAGATAATCTGAACCTAAGGTGTGTGTGGAGTATTTATCAAAGAAGCAATAATAGGGAGCCCTGGAGCCCTGTGCCTCACGCTGCAGATGGATGAATCAATTTGAGGGGAAACTTTTCTTGAACAAGCCTGTATTCGATATATCAAGCACTGCAGCTTGGTGGGGTCTGATTCTTCCTTCCTGTAAGAGCAGTGCCTTGACCTTGTTGACAAAGCAGCTCTCTTGCAGCAGCCGCAGCTCCCAGGGCAGGAAGCTCCTCTGCTCTGTGGAGCACCGCTTCACACAGTGGGCGCCTGTGCACGGGCTCCCCTTGGCATGAGCCATTCAGCAGCTTCAACCACAGACCGCTTGTTCCCAGCCAAGTGGTGTCAGTGAAGCATGAGGCTTAGCGGGACGCTGCAGAAAAATCTCTGCGAAATGTGGTGTCTTTGCTGCAGAATGGTCGTTTGCAGGAGTCAGCTCCTAGTGGCGAGATGTGCTAAAGCCTTCCAGTTGCTTATGGGAGAGCTGGGACCCGTCAATAACATTTCTCACCTTGTAGATACCAAGTTGGGAGAGGGGAAGAGCAAAAAAGTGCCTAGACAAATTTTAATTACAGTCCAGCACAGGGCACCTTCTAAGATAGATTATTTTTTTTGTGTGTGTGTCCTGTCCAGTGCTTTGACAACCCAATTCTTACTAATAACTGAAACATTCAATTAAGGAAGTGTTGTTCTGTAACAGGAGGGGGGAAAAAAAAGCCTTGCAGAGCTCCTTCTTGTACAGCCACTGGGGGAAGCATACCGAAGTCAAAGACCACTGAGGCAGGTTGCCTGTCATCTGCTCTGATGTAACTGAAAGTGATTTTAGTTCAAGTCCCCCATAGCTGGTCTTGAATGCAGTAAGAAAAGTCACCTTAAAGCTTTATACCTGAATTCAATCAAGAACATCCCAGAAGGAGGTGTAGCAATAGAGCACAGGTATAGTTAATGGGCTCCTTGCACCAGGAACAGTTTAACAAACAGATCTTGTGTCTTTTGGATCTGCTGAGGATTGAGTGGTTGGGAAATGCAGTACTGGTAGCAGGTAAGCATCTCATCCTGCCCAATGTTAGCATTTACTAAGGTGCATGGGGATTTTTTTTGCCCAGAAATCTCTGAGTATTTTCCAAACCATGCTCAAATAGAAGCAGAAATCAATGGGGTTTAAGTTAATCTGGGTTGTAGAATTTGGGTGTGATCACAGTGGTCCCTCCAGTCTTTGACCCTGTGTTCAGTGCAGCTTCTTGCATGTGAAACAGGAAACTCCTCAGGTTGGAAGAGTGGAGTAAGGTGTACCTTGGACTGATTCCCTGCACTGAGCTCTCAGTGTGATCTGGCATGACCCTGTGTTTCCAGTGCTAGGTTTTGCCAAAGCAGTGTTGGGCCCCAGGGAGGTGGGGCCGAGTTGTCAGCTCTGTCCCAGTGAGGCTGCCACCCGTGGTGCTTTATATGGAGAAGGAACAAGCAGAGAGAAAAGGGCCCTTCTGCCTTTAGTGCTTAGTGTAGCTGATTTCATGAGGAAAAAACAGTGGAACAAATTACTTTTGTTGGATGCTCCCTTGCTCCTGTGTAAGTATAAATCTACTGTGGAGGAAAAGGAGTTGGATTTTGAATTTCACAGTGCAGTGGGTTCAGCCTGGCTAGCACAGAGTAACCTGCAGTGGCACAAGGACAGTCGGCACATCTCTGCTGGGAGTGGAGGGGAGGACACAGTAGCCTTTAAATGGTTCTAACAGGTGTGCAGGTGCTCCTCAGATGGTGCCTGTTGCCTGTTCCCTTTGAAAAGGGTGTAAAAACTGAACCCTGGACTAGATACTGGTTGCTTTTCCCAGTGATGTGGCTGCTTGTGTCTTGCAGAATGTGGAGATGCTCAGCAGCCTGGACTCTGCCTCCGTTCGAATCATCAAGCCCTTCCCCACGGCGCAGTCGACAAGCCGGCACCAGCCTCTGCAGCCCATCACGGCCGTGCCTGCCGTTGCTGCGGCACCCAAACAGGACCACCAAAGAATGGACACTATTCAGGAGGACCCGAGCACCGACTCTCACATTGACGAGGACGGGTTTGAGAAGGACCCTTTCCCAAATAGCAGCTCAGCCGCCAAATCTTTTGAGGACTTGACAGACCATCCTGTCATTAGGAGTGAGAAAGCTTCGTCCTTTAAACTACAGCGCCAGAACCGGGTGGACAGCAAAGAAACAGAATGCTAGTGTCTTGCTGCCTTCTAAACATGACTTGTGTCTGCAAAACAAGGATCTAAACCCATTTCATTTATATAAATATAAATATATGTATATATATTTTTGTGAGGGAGTGGGAGAAATAAGGAAGTGACCTACTGCAGATGCTGGTCATGTGTATGACCTTCCTTGAATTACATTTATTAGAGCATTATATCTTTTAAAAAGGAAAATCCAGACTAAAACTGGCTTGTTTTTGAAGCTTATTGGATTTGTTTTTCTATTCCCTTGACCTTCAACATTTCCTTCAACCTGTGGTGCAAACCCAAATATCCTGCTGGATATTGGATTGTGTATATCAGCCTTTTTTATAATTTAATATTTTGTAGTCTGACAGCACTGATAGACAAAATTAAGGGGCTTTTAAAAACAAAATGAAAACACTGCAGTATGTTCCATATAGAGTAGATCATTTAGCAATTTAAGGAACATGTAAGCAAAGCCTAAACAGATGACTTCAGAACAACACGAGAGTAATGAAACAGATAAAAATAGTCACACAGCATTGAATGAAGATGCGTAATTGGAATCAAGCAGCTTAAGATATACAGCTTCTAAATAAATAAAAGGATCATAGAGAGGCTGTTAAAAATGAAATGCTCCTCCAGCATGAAACTCTTTTGCCTCTATTACTGAGGTTGTCTTTGTCTTCGTGGCAGAGAAAGGCCTTCCTTGGGAGTTCCCCACTCTGCACAAAGAGGCTTGCATGTTGCAGGTGTCTGGTACAAGGAAGTGTAAGGGGAGAAATCATTTATGCGGATGAGGACTGCTTTAATGAACTGTTTACAGCAGTTGTTTCGGTGCAGAAATGTTTTTCTGAATGTTATTTTGAAATGGTTAACACTATTGTTGAGATGTTCAAAGAGGTGAGCCTCAGTTTTCAGGGTCTGTGCGGCCTTTGGAAGCTCCTACTGCATAAATAAATGGTGGGGGGGGGAAATTCACTCCACTGCAGGGGGGGCATTTGTTTAAAAACAATTGTGAAAATGAAAAAAGAAAGAAACTTTTGTTAAACTTACAGGGCAAGTATTGGGAGGAGACTTCTTGACTTCAACTTCCCACACAGTACAATGTGATGTTAAAAGTTGGTAATCTAATGGTGTCCTCTACTTTGAGTCACCTGGAGATCTGCAAGGCGAGCTGGGAATGGCAGGAGTGTTGTTTTAGCTTAGTAGCAGATGGACTGATGCAGTGGAGTCACAGAGCAACTCTCATGACAGTAAAGCAGCATCTTAAGCCTGCATTGGTTTTCTCCCATGATCTGACATAAAATGTGACCAACAGTAGAACCGTTTTAACTGTTACAAGCCTGCACTCAGCTACAGGGGAACTGCAGCTGTGGAAAAGCCTTTGTGTTTTTAAATGTGACAGGAAAAGAACCAAACCTGTGCTGAAAGGATTGTGGGAGTACCCCCTCTCCTCCCCACCCAAGGATACTTGTTACATTAATACTTGAATGTGTGCCTTATGGTATTCGTATCTGACTAGCTATTGTGTTTTATGTACTGGTTTTGAACTTTGGGGTTTGTTTTGGTTTGGTTTTCTTTTTTTGATTCAGTGCAAAGTATATGTGTGAGGAGTTAATTTAATTCCTAATACAATAAAAGCTTTTTATATTAAAAAAAAAATTAGCTAAACAAGAGCTGTTTCTGTGCCGTTACAAGTCGGATGCAGCCAGACTTGAGCCACTTATTTCTAACTGCTCCCCTCTGAAATGTGGCTGCTGTGGAGGCTGGACCCTGAGCATGAGGGTGTGGATCTGTGCCTGTGGGGCTGCACTGCTTCCCACAGGGGATGGAGTTGGTCTTGCCACCTGTCCTGTCGATTACGGTCAGTTCTGACAGTGAAATTCGTATCTAAGGTATGGCTGTGTGCTCAAATGCCTTTCCAGGTAGCATGTCTGTAAGTATGTGTTCTCAGCACTAAGGTCTTTCTTTACTTCCCAAGTGAAAACGAGGCAGTGGCAGGTGCTTGGGAGCATGAAAATAGAGGTTTGGAGCAGTCCTTGGACATCACAGAACCCGTCCACCAATCTGAGCCGTATTCCAGAAACTGTCAAAACAGTTTTCGCACAGTTTCTTTGTAACTACAAACTACTGTAACTACAGCTTCCACAGGGAGCCCCTTCTGCCGTTGAGCCAGTCTTTACTGTAAGCATTTATTACAGAAAGGACCAGTTTAATATTCATAAATATTTATGAATCAAACTAGTGTCTAGTCTAGCTCCAGGCACATGAAAAATCACTACTTATGCTCCAGTTTATAACACTATTACATAGTAGATGACAGGACAGGTTTTGGCCAGCTTGTCTTAAACAAAACAAAGGCAGACTCATGGTGCTAACAACACAGAACAGCTTGATGCTCTCTCATCAGTCTCCATCTTGCCCAATGTGCAATAAATACATCACTATTGGCCTCATCTTTGTTTTGTGCCAATGTAACTGTTAATACAGTCCAGAATTATGTAGGAGTTTTATTTGCTGTGATATGCTATTTACTTGTTTTTAATCCATGGCCCAGCAGTACCCTCATTTCTGCTGCTATCTGGCTGGTCAGCCAGTTATTTCCCAAACTGCTTTTTCTCCATGCTTGTTGAAATCCACCTAGGTTTCAGGTAATCTTTTGCAGTTTGTAAAGGTAGTTTTGTCACTATACATAGTATGCCATTCTCATCTGTTACATCAGTTGTTAAATTATAGATGAGTACCAAAGCACACTTGAAAGGTCTCCTTAACTTGATAGCAAATGATATATGGTGCAGCTTTGTCAGCAGAGATGCAGACCCTTTCTAGTAGTTTCTTCAAGCTCCAAGCTTCTCAAAATGAGCACGTGCATCACCAGTTTTGTACTACCCAAGAACATGCACTGCTTCTTTGAAATCTGTGTCTATATATAAGAGCCAGGTATAGAGAAGCTGGTGCCAAAGTAAGTTTAACTTAAAAACCCCTGCTCTGAACTATATCGCTACCAAAAGCCTTGTGAAAGCTCAGATAATGGCTTTTACTCCTGTATTGCATTCAAACAAATTAGTCTGGACTGACATGAATGGCTCATGACAAATTCTATGCTACTGACTCTTATCAGATCCTAGGTGTTTAAAGCTAGTAGATGGTATAATCAAAGTGTAGTCCCCAATGCTCAGCTGGGCCAGGAACTCCTCAGGGCAGCCTCTGTCCCTTAGTCACAGGGCAGCCGAGACTTGCTCTCCTCCAAGCCTTCCACGCAAAGAGCTGCTCAACCCCATAGATGTTCAAACTACCAGCACAAGCAGCATGCAGACAAACCACCCCATTAGGGACCCTGAGTGGTCTCACCTTTATTCTCCCACAGACCAAGAGAAGGTGGCACAGAAGAGTATTGACAGGGGACTCCCCACTACCCTGTTCCCCAAGTACTGTGTTGCTGGATACTGGCTGTTTGTAAACAGAATGGCTTTGTCAGGCTTGTCCTTAACTGCAGGGGATCTCACAGAAGACTGGCCTCAGGGTTTGTGTGGTCCACGTCACGCCAATAAGGAAGCAGTGAAGGAAGAGCAGACAGTTTTTTTTCCAGGCATGACCAAAGTTGTGCTGCTAGAAAGCTGTTGCCTTTTGTCGATAAATGAAGACCATCAGACAAATAGGAAGAAAAATCCTACAGGGGAGGTTAAAACCATGTATTAATGTGTTTGCTAGTTGCAAACAGAAGGTCTTCAGTAATTTTTAAGTTAAGTTCTTCAAAGCCAGCTGGTATATATACTGGTTTTATTTTTCACTGTCTGTATTAAAATATTAAGAGAATGTTCTGATTGCCAAAGTCACTGCTATTCATCAGGAAAAGATCACAGGATTAAGTGATGCAATCAAAATATTGAGTCTGCTGCACTATTGAACAGCCTACCATACCAGGGAGCACAGGAGAGAGAAAAGATTCAGTGCCTGAACTGGAGTTATGTGCTTACAGGAAAAGTTTGCAATCTCTGTCACATGGACGAGTTTGGGTATTTGGTCAGAAGCACCAGCAAGGTACCCATGCAACCTGATCTAACTTTGAAGTCAACCCAGCGCTGTGCAGTGGGTTGGACTAGGTGTCTCCAGAGGCCCCTTCCAACCAAAACTATTCCATGATTCAAAGTCCAAGGAAAAGGTTATTTACATGTAATCATTCAGGGGACATTTGCTAACCAAATATAAGGGCCAGGTATTACGCTTTATTTCTTGTAGCCCACTATGAAGCATTCTGGATTATTTTTTTCCTTCCCCGAAGTGTAATTTGGATATATTTTGTATCATTTCAGTGATAATGCAGCACTACTGGTTCCTCTATGCTAAATGATGCATTTCACAATTCATGACAGTTTCAAAGTCTTTCTCATGTCATCATACCTCATCTTTTTGCATCAGTGTCCAGAGGTCAAGTACATCCGTTCCACAGTCCCTCGCTACCTGAACACAGGCCTGGGCATATTCCCCAGTGGTGGCATTATGGCGATTTAATTTGTCACCTATCAATCAGAAACAAAGAAAACATTTCGCAATTGCAATTGATACAGCTTGATTTCAGTCTTCTGTGGTACACATGATGTGCAGATATAATCAATTACAAACTAAATCTGAAGCAGCTCAATTTAAGTGGCTGGAAGCTATAGCTCATTTAGTCTCTTTCAGGGCACCTTCTGTTTTTGAGGCATTTGAAATATGTTAGACAGAGGCAACAGCAACAAGCACACAGCTTTCACCTTCTGGCAAGGTTCAGGTGAAATCAGTGCATAGATATAAAACTCCTCATACACCTGCTACTAGCATGTAGAATAGAGTTGTTAATGTAAATCTATTTACAAGCTTGCCTTCCACCTCCTGGATGACATCTGACCTTTAACATCTCCTTGCAGCAGTCTCCTCATTGTTAATGTGCTGGTAAAACTGGCATATGTTTAGGTCCAAAGCTTTACTAGCACTCATGACTGCTACATTTGTGCGTGCAGTTATACTGGGCGCTGGACATTTGGTACGTGCTTGGTGCCAGCTACTGTAAGCCAGCAGTTTTGCACAGACCATGGTGAAACTTTGGGGCAGGGTATTATTAAGTTATGTTGTTTTTCTTTTAATGGTACCTATAATGCAATTCATCAACTCCTACGCTACTCCTTCCTTGCATCTGATGATTCCCACTTCTTCACACTGCCACCTCTTTCATCCCATCATTTCCTGTCATCATAAAAATACCCTTGGCAGCCTCACCGGTCCCTCCCCACCACAGTACCTTTCCTAATTCTTGCTTTCTTCAACTTTCTTCCTGGTTCAACTCTCCCATAGACTGACTGGCCCTTCAGCTCACTCAGCCTCCACCACACAGAGCTCCCTTTGTTGCCAAGTTCCCTGTATTGATCACAACCTCACCTCCCCAGGTGAGGTCCTGCAGTCCTGTCCCTTTCCCTTTCTATGACTTCTCATCTAGCAGAGCTGATAATTTCTTATTCTCCCTTTGCCTTTTCTTTCATCATTAGGGTTACTTCTTGATTGTTTCATCTCCTCTTCCATTGCTGGAAGCACACGCCTGCTCTCAGTGTGCAGCTCTGTAGGAGCACCTGCTCAGTCTATAAGCTAAGAGCAGCAGCCAAAGGAAGCTCAGGGAATATGAGGATCTCCCGAGGGACCAAGGAGGCAACCTAGTGATCTATCCCAACCTGCATGTGCCCACCCAGCTCGGAATGGAGGACAGCCAACAGTGGGGAGCAATGGGTTAACAGGATACTTGGAGACGCCAGATGCATCTGGGTGCGTGGGACTGATCTGAAGGAGCTGCCTGTTGAATTGGTGAGGTCAATGCCTACCACCTACAAAAATTCATGGCTAACGGGAGACCCATGGTGACTGGAAGAAGGTTAACATTATACCCATTTTTAAGAAAGGCAAGAAAAAGGACCCAGGGAACTGTTGATCACTCAGCTTCACCTCAGTGCTGGGAAAGACAGTGGGGTTACGTCCTCTTGGGATTCATTTCCAAACACACAAAGGACAAGAAGGAACTATCAGCACGAATTTAGCAAAGCCAGATAGTGCTTGATCAACTCAGCTGCCTTCTGCGATGAAATGATGGCTACACAGATGATGAACAGCTCTGACTTTAGTAAGGCCTTTGACTGTCTCCTACAGCACTCATTTGGAAGCTGAATTTCTTTTCGTGCCTCTAATGTTCCTGTGAACACCATCATCCCCTTGTTTCACATCTCTCCTTTGCTCTGATATCTATCCAACAAAACTAGAAATAAGCAGAACATTTCTCCTGGATACTAGTTGAAGGCAGATGATCTGATATTGCTGTTTACTGTGCCCACAATACTTTATTTGTGATCTACGGTCTGACATCACTGTGTCTTTTATTCCATCCCTACACAGCAATCTCTTTTAGACAGATGCTGGCAGATTCAACACTGTAAATGCAAGTTTCCTCCCTCCCTACCCCATAAAATGGATAGCTTTAAGATGAAAATGAATAAGCAACATTTTAAAAGCATTACTTGATAGCTAGGAGCCAGATAAGCAGCATTCACAGACCTTCAGAAGGACAATACGGGTGCATGTTTTGCAAACTACGCCTGTAGCAGCTTAAGTGGGAGCTGAGCACACACGCCAGGAAGGGCTGCTCTGCCCCTGACCGATCCCTTCTGCCCTATCCAAGGATGTAGCACTGTCACGTATACAGCACTGGCCGTGTCTGATGTTTGATCTGACCTGCTACAGCTGCTACTGTCTTACACAATTTGTGAGTATTACCCTAGGACTTTCTCTCCTTTTCCAAATTAAATATAAAAACTGCCCTGCTGGATGAGACTGAAAGTCCATATAGTCCAAAACCTGTTTTGCACAGTGATCACTGCTACACACCAAAGCCTCCTAATGCGAAGTCATGCAATAACATAGTCTAATTTAATGCAGTTTGAACATGAGGTCATCTTCAAAATGTTACTGCTTTAACTGAGTACACAACTCAGGATGTGCAATACCACCTAAATTAGAGAAAACCCTGCAAATACTAAGGTGACAGCTGTGTATTTACCCGAATCTAACTCACAAGTCTTTTATAAATGCGCAAGAACTGGACAAGCTGTCCCAATGGAAAAGAGGACATGCTCTCAGGAGGTATAAACGGTCGCTGCTGGAGTCAGTGGGGTTATGGCAATTTCCACCAGCTGAGTAACATGAAGTAAGCGGTGCTGTTATGTCTCTATTTCTAGAGTTAGCTTGAACAACATAATGAGAAATAATTTAATCACCTTCTGCTTCTTTTTCAAGTACTTTTATTAGCATCCTTAGAATATGATATTCTCTGTTTTTTTTTAAAATTTAAAATAAACCTGGCTAGGATATTGCTGCTTATCTAAATAGACGTGAAATATGCTGTGACTATTATAAAATTTTCTAAGGCACACAATGCCAAAATTTCGTCCATTGTTCATGTTATTTTGGAAGGTGCTAGGACATGACATAGTAGTCTGCCTAGGACATCTCTGCAAAGCCTATGTTCTCAAAGAGCAGCCACTTCCGTCAGTTTTATGCACTAACAGATCAATCAACACTTGCGAAAGGATGTTACTATTTAGTTAGTTACTCCACGAGCTTATCCAAAAGCTCTTTAGCAAAACAGCTAGCAGTCCTCTTCCATCAACTCAAAGAACACGACTGCAATCTGGTACAAGCATGAAGCTAATCATCTGTCAGCCTGGGATCAGTAATTTACACTTTGCTGGTAAAATGCAGAAATTCTGCCCCTCTGTATCATCCTTTTACCTTTGGCAAGACACTCCTTTTCCCAAGCCGATTCCTGAAGAGGTGGTGGCGTTATCAAAATAATCCTGTCTTCAGTAATGTCTACTGACTTCAAATACTGTATCATGCTCTTCAAATTCGCAGAATATTCCTCCAAAGGAACATGTTGCTTAGGGTTCAGATCTGTTAGGGGATGGAGCACATGCATTAGCGATGTTAAACTGCTTACAGATTTATTACACGACATAATGTGCTTTTTACACAGCGTATGAATGTGGGCACTCATTTTCAGTATGCAGTTCATCTCAACCATTGGTTCAGGAGGTGTGGTAGGAAAATGCCTCAATATCCAAAGCAGACAAATCAAGAGTTTAAACACAGCACTTCCAACTAGAGCACATAAGGCATGGGGTGGGGGGACAGAAATCACCCCCTTTTTTTTTTTTTTTTTAAGATGCTTTTTCTTACAACTCTGTATCTTAGTATTAGATCACATAATCTCCTCAAACCTCATCTGAAACAAAACCTAAGATTTTTAACTCTCTTGGATGCAGAGAGTTCCCATGGACATACAGTCAGTCCTTTGTGCACCAATGTTACCATTTTGATTAGACTAGCTCTGCGTGCTGCTATGCTTATCTTAAAGAGAATCCAAATGCTAACTTCCCTCATTTCCTCAACCGCTCTTCCAAGAACTCGTCAGACTGCTTTAAAGGCAGAAAAATCAGCTAGATGCCAAACTCCAATTTTAGGTGATGGATATACGACTAATTCTTGAGCACCCTGAAATTTACTTTTAATATTAAAACTTGGTGAGAGGGAAAGAAATAGAAGGCACTGCACAGTTTAAATACAAATAAAATGGCTGAAAACAATTGACTGTAAAAATGAAAAGAGGGCAACTGGTTCACAGAGAAGCAGCAGGAAAAGTCTGTAATATTCTGCCTTTTCTGCTAAACTGTAAAACTGTCTTAAGAGAACAGATCATGGGGAAAAGAAAAAAAAAAAAAAAAGCAAGCTATCATACCTTTCAAAGCACTGTCATTAGCTCCAAAGAAAATAGTAACTGCAACAGTACTCTCAGCACTAGTACTTCTAGTGATCAGTCTTGGAAGGATCAATTTAGCCCATCTGGTGTTGTACCCTGAGACCCCACGGTTCACAACGTCACATTTTCTGAAACAGAAACACATATCAAAAAGAACATCTCTCCTCTGCCTACCAGAACAAAACTTGGAAAGTTTTGAGCTTTCCAAGGAGGAGGAGGATACCTGCCTCCATCCCTCTCAGAAACAATGAGATGTCACGGGAGTTTTCAGTAGGATTACAACTTTATGTTTTGAAAGTGCATGCATAGATTGCATGCGTAGCATTTACCTGTCACTTAGACTATGAAACCAGAACAACAATCTTGACAACCACTAAGGATTTTTTTCTTTCCACTCAGGCTTTGAGCAGAAAGAAACAGTCAATTAGTATTTCCACCAGTACTGGGCAGGTTACCACTAAGGCAGTTCCACTTCAATAAATAAACAAATGTTAATAAATAAATATACATTAAATATTAACTTTGTTGGTTTACTTTTAGAAAAGCTGCATGACTTCTTGCATGCTAGAAATCAGTTTTGAAATTTAAGCTCTTACCTGACCAGTCTCTCAGCAAGGGATGACCCCCAGCCATTTTCCTGGAAGGAGAACTGAAAGCAAGGAAAACAGTTAGACCCTCACTGGAAGAACTCCATCCCCAAGAGGTCAGTCCCACCCCCGGCACCTTCCCTCCTCAAGAGCTTTTAATGCAGGGCCTCTGGCACTGCTGCAGCAGCGCTTCCTTCCTCCCAGCCTGCCCTGTCCCTGCAGAGATCAAACATCCCCAGTCTTACCTAGATGCACGGCTGGCATCAAAGGCAATATGGAACCGTACCTACAGAGGGATGGACCCTGTGGTCCCTTTGTAATCAAAACTGACTGCTGTCAGGCTGTAGTTCCATTTTGGCCGGTGAAGCTTTTTTTTTGTTCTTGTAATTTTCTAAATTTCTAAGATCCTTTCACTGTGCCTTCATTCTGGAGAGCACATGCTGCTTCGGAGTGCAGTTCAGTACCTACCTCTTCTAGTAGTCGAAAAATGAATCCCTTCTCCTTATTCCCACTGCTGCACCATCCTCCCTGTTACAATGCTGCACAGTGAGTCAGCTTAGACAACTGATCTCCCATTAAAGATAACCTTTCTCTTCAGCCAAATCTTTTCTCATTAGAGCAGCTCTGTGACCCACTCCACCACGCAACCCATGCAACAGAAAGCAGGGACACAAAATAAAAACTAAAAAGCTGCTGCTGCCTCAAAGGAGACATTCACCAAGCCACGGCCTGGTCACATCAATGCAGAACGTGCCTCCGGGGCAGGCGAGCAAGCTCGACGCAGGGAGCTGCGCAGAAGGGACGCACCAGGAGCTGGGACGGGGAGAGTGTGGGGGTCGGTACAGACAACAGGCTGTCCTCCCTGTCTGGAAAACGCCGCTGCCACCAAAATAGCAGAAACTAGACTTTTACCAGATCACACTTCTAACACAGGAACTTTATGAATTTCTGCAAAAAGGCTCTAAATCTTGTAACAGGCCATCGGGTGTGAAAGCTCCTGGAGTGCTCTCGTGGGAGATCCAGCACGGACATAACTATGCCGGGCTGCACTCCTGTTCCACCGGTCTCCTTCCCGCCTCACAGTGCCAGGCCGATCGCCGCCACCCGCCATGCCGGCCGGCCTCTGTCAAAGCGGGTTTTGAGAGCAGTTCCCCCGGCTGCCTGACCGCAGCCTGCCACGGCGGCCGGCCCGCTCCGGCAGCCCCT
>NW_010972653.1:6108214-6108510 GCF_000737465.1 Haliaeetus leucocephalus
CCGGCCCCAGCCGAGGTGGGGACCGGCCGGCGAGGCGAGGCGAGGCGAGGCTGGGGGCCGCGCTGCCCCACACGAGGACACACAGATCCTCTCCCGCTCCAGCCGCCGGCTGCTCCTTTTCCCTTAAAAATTAGCGTCGAGTAAGGCCCTGTGCTTGGCCCAGGCGCTCGGCCCAACGCCGGGCTGCTGCTGGCGCGGCCTCCAAGGGACACAGGGGCTCAGTCCGCCCCCGGTAGGAGGAACGGGGACGTTCATGGGGCTCCGTCGCTGCAGGCGGGAACGGCCGGAGCCCGCCG
>NW_010972653.1:6108584-6113766 GCF_000737465.1 Haliaeetus leucocephalus
CGCGGCCCCCTCGGGGCTGCCACAGGACCGCTACCTCAGTGATGGAGTCTCCGAAGAGGACGACGCGGGGCCAGAGCAGCAGCCGCCCGCGGGCGCCCGCCTCCGCCAGCGCCATGGCCGCCACCGGACGTCCGCCGGGCGAGGAGGAGGAGGAAGAGGAAGAGGAGGCCTCGCCGCTTCCTCTGCGGCGGGAAACGGGCCGGCAGCGGCCGAGATCCGCGTTAAAAACCGGCCCGCGGGGAGCAGCAGCACGGAGAAGACGGTGTTGGGGGCCTAGCCCGCCCACACATTTAACACACGTTGGCTGAAAGCACATTTCAGAAAACATGCATCATTTAAAAAAATAAGATTTTTATCTGCTCCACAGAGACACTTCCTTTTAAGAAAGTACAATTATCGCCTTCATAGGTGATACTGCAGTATGAAAGACTTCATACTGTTAGCTAACGACATACAGTCTGGGGAGGGAAGCTGTCGTTAATTTTGCTAACAGTAATAATGCGCTAATTCTGCTAATACTAATACACTAACACTGCTGTAAAGATCATCAGGTGCCAATTCAATCAGCTGAGAAAAAGGGGGAAAACCAAGGAAAGTTCTGTAGAAAACTCACTTTCTGTGGACATTTTTCAGCATGCTTTACTGTTCGGTAGCAACCCCAGCTAACTCGGAGTATCCTGTTCCTGTCTGAAATTCTTCTCTACATGCTGCAGTTTCTGATACTCCATTTCACTTTGCCCAGGAAGACCATCTCAGCAGCACCGAGTGACGGGGCCGTCGGCAGGAGCAGATGCGTGCTGACTGTCACAGAAATAGTGACAGGAGCCATTTGCACTTGAGGCTGTTACAGGTCATAAGCACTGGCTTCGCCTGAAGCTGGTTCTGTTCATCTAGCCCAGTTAATGGCAATGCCTGCGTAGATAGTTTTAAAGCTCCAGCTAAACCCAGTACACAAACACAGATTCCATTTTAAATGTGTTCGAGCCCCCTCTGACTTCAAGCAGATACAAGCATGCAGGTAGTCACTTCCTTGACAGGAACGAAATGATATACAAGCTTGATTCTGAGCATATGCAAACCCAAACCATCCAAATTATCCTCCAACTGGTCGTTGATCTTCAAAAATATAAACCTCTCTCAATTTAATTTTTGTAATTCTACTTTTAGATAGGTTAAGAATTTTTTCTTATTTCTCGTATGTGCACGTAAGAAAAAAGAACATATGCACACTTTACCTGATTTTATTATGATCTATATGTACAAATATAGTTGCTATAAGGTTGCTCATCCATGATTTGATATAACTCAGCAGTTTCACAGTCACAGAATTGATACTTTTGACTTACTGAAGAAAAAAATTTTATTTACTCTTAAAAAATAGTCCAAATAAATTGAACATTTAAAAGATTTTTTTTTCATGTGTCCTAGGTATCTACAGAGGTCAGTATACTGGGCTGAGGGCATCATAAAGCCTCTGTGCAGCCAGCTCCACCATTTCACGAAGGGATTCGTCATCTTCGCTTCCTGGCTCACAGTCAACTGTCTGGGAACAAAAAAAGAAGTATGTTAGAACAACTAGCACTTCATATTCCTTTTCAGCATGTGAAGGATGCTCATAAGGGGAAAGGAAAAAGTAGTCAATGCAAATTGAAAAGAAAGTTATCAAGAGCAGCACTGTATGTTTTTAAATGGTCTGCCAACATATAGAAGAATTCAGAGAAGACTTATGCAAGTCCTGCTGATGAACAAGAAGCTTAATTGAGTTTTACATTTGATTAATAAAGTGTTTCAAAACTACTATGTAAAATACATTAAGTTCTCTAGATTGCATTTAATTCAAAATCAAATAAAACCACACAAGGTTCAGTCCTTGGAAATGTCATTTTATCTGTGAATTCACCCGCATTGCATTTACATACTGTAAAAGACGTGCATTCATCACAGAGGTACAGGCACCTGTACTCAGGGAGTCTCCACACTGATGTTCCCACACCCATAAGGTAACATTTACATCAAAATAAAACCCCAAAGAGATTAATTCATCACTAAAACAAATCTTACTTGAGAAAGATGCCCACCCCAAACATGCAAGTTGATCAACATTCAACCCAATCCCCTGACTGCTCTATCTCAAAAACAAAGGGCAGCATTTGCATAGTAATACTATTCTTGATACTAGAGAAAGTACTAGGACTGTACCTTCTCCAATTCAGCATTAACTCATTACTCTTCTGAACAAGTAACTCTTTTCAACAGTAAAGGTGTTTTTGGGAGTGGGGGGAAGGCATTTGAAACAGCAAACATGCATTTAATGTTATCTAACAATACTGTTAAAAGCATGTTAACTGTAAAAGCACTGTGTTAAGAGTTAACATGGAAAAAATAAAACCACATGTCCCACCATATAGTTAGATCTATACTAAACAGCTTTTTATTTTAAAGCTATTAAAGTTTTATAAGAAGATACATATGCACATAAAGAAGGAGAGATCTTTCTTGTAAGACTTGGTTCACAATGGCATAAGCTTGCCATTGCCAACACAGTATGTAAAATGAGTATTAGAAAGATACACGCTGTTGCAGTTGAGCTGCCATTAGGGTTTTTGTCAGCACACAAGTCTTTTAACAATAATGACATACCTTAGTATTATATTATATGAAAATGAAACCTAACTTCTTGATTAAGCAGTATGCAGTTTTTTTCAGGCTGGTTACTTTTTTCTCTACTTTTCATCAGTCCTGTATTTTTCTGTACTATATACACATGGAAATGTAGCATAAGTTTATTAAAAAACTGAAAAAATTTGTGGGTTAAATCAGTTTCTCCTCTACAATCTTTCTTTATTCATTTTTATACAAGCAGAGAGCTGCTGAAAAATACTGGGTGTTCTTCCAAATTTACTGTGTTTGTGACATAAACGTTGCTAGCATTTTTTTAATGAAGAAAACTCTCTAGGAAATGCTTCTGTAACAAACTCAGTAAACTCAGCTTGCAGGCTGGATCAGTATTTCTCTCAGAAAGGCTGGGTACTGATCGACTGATGAGAATGTCAATGAAATTAATGGAAAGTGAATAGCCTTAAGCTGTTTTGATACCAAATACAAAAACATTTCCTTAGCAAATGGGTACATGATATTCTAGGCAGCACTGTACACTAGACAGGTGACTCACCTCTGCTAAACATAGTGCATACAAAAGCAAGTGGTTTGCTGTACATACCCGAGTGTCCAGTGAAATGTTTGCAGTCTTTCCATCAACCGTGATGCACAGGACAGAGCCATCTTTTGAACTCACACAGTCTTCTCCAAACATATCCCTAAAACAAAGACCTATGTGTGTAAGACGTGGCCGAACAGCAAACTTATGCTTTTCTTTCTATTAACCTCAGGGTTCCAAAGGCATTTTGTCAGCAGAGTATCTCCTTTCAGCAACTATTATTTAACCCACTCAGATATAATTAACAAATACCAATCTAAACTATTATGAGAGTGGACGTCACATAACAGTACATATTTTACCAAAATAAATCTTATCATAAATGAAGGGAAGGATTCCTTTGATTTCAAAAGAGGCAAGATTTCTACATAAATAATAGAATATACATTAGAGTACCTTTTAAAAGAGATGTGATCCAAAAACATATTTTCACAACCATTTGTAGCATAATTTTAGGGGATAACTTAAAAATCTGCTTCTGGAAGAAATAACGGTGCCTTGTATTCAAAATTTACTGATGCTGAGAACTTTTTACTGCACCTCTTTCATTACTTAATTCCTGGCCTTCACAGAAATTAAAGTGAAGTACATTTGCATAAAGTATTTTTAAATAACTGTATCTTTAAACTGTATTATACTAAAATTATTGTATTTACATGACTAACAGTGATCATTTTCCTTTAGAAAAATATATGCCAACTTACTGAAGCATGATCTCCATTCTCTTCCTGTACACCTCCATATCTACTTTTTTGGAAATTTTATGTACTGCAGCTGAAAAGAAAAGGTAATTTCACTTTCACAGACATTTGCTGGGAGGGAAAATTGGCTAACTGATACATCTTGGCTCCCAACTGACTTTAATGAAAAACAATCCAAAAGCTACATAAGAGACTTATGTTTAAACAGTTTATAAAGAAAATGTATTAAAAAAAAGATGGAAAAAAAGATGAAAGAGTCAAGGAAGTACATACATGTCAAATATATGTTCCCTGTACTTACCACATTTTAAAATAGAAAACTTTTCAAATCTAATTCTCACTTTTTAATGCTCCTTTTAACTGTTAATGCTCATTACTTCTCACATTTCCTTTACTTAAAAGTGAAAATAATCTACTTCCATTATTTGTTTATAATCCCTCCATTTTCTCTTATTATAGGAAAATACCACACCATGGAGGCTAGGAGCATGCAGAGAATACATAAAGCAAAAACAGACACCAAACGTGAATAGCAGTAATAGGCACAGACATTCCTGGAATATGTTTCAGCACAGAGAGGTTGAAATAATGATACTGGTTTTAGACTTGGTTTCAAAATTAAGAGGTAGTTTAAAACAAGTAATTTTCTATTGAAAATAATTATTTAAGTATTTGATTGTTAAAGGATTCAGAAGTCTATAGGAAGAGCTAATTGTGAAAATCACTACCTTTTCCACTGGTGGATAAACAAAACAGGTAAGACTTTTGAAAAACCAGTTTTCAATACTTCTGTATCAGCTGAAGAATTCAGAAAACTGAACACAATGGTAGTTAGAAATTCTCTGAAGAACTTCGTAATTGCAAGAGACCAAGCAAGTGTATCTTAAAAATTTACCATCCCTTAGATAAGATGCAGTAACTGAATGTACTAAGCAAAAATAACTTTATACTGGAAATGAGGTAAGAGCAGGCACATGGTCAGCTGAGCAACAAGTAATTTAAGAGATTTTAATTCAATCGCTTGTGATCCTGTGAACATACTCTAAAATATACAAGTGCGAGAACTACTTGGAATGTGGTTTTACCCCAAATAAGGACAAAAAAAAATCCTGCAAGAAACCACACCTGAGACTAGCTGACAGAATCACCAGCATGAAACATCATGAGAAATAATGCTAAAAGGCACATAAAAATACAAAGAGGCATTAACGGGGGGGGGGGGGGGGGGGGGGTGGAAATGTTTGCCAGCAAAGAGAAAAAGAGA
>NW_010972653.1:6113776-6131578 GCF_000737465.1 Haliaeetus leucocephalus
AGGGGGGGGGGGGGGGGGGGGGGGGGGGGGGGGGGCTAGACACTGTCACTAACAAGTCATACAGAGAAAGTGGGGACTACCAAAAGTCAGGCCAAGTCAGATATTACAATAAGAAATTTAAAAAATTAGCAAAACAGCAGAAGTTTTTTTCAGCCATATAAAGGATAGGGGAAAAAAAAAAAAACCAGAACACCCCCCAAAAAGGAGGCCAAAGTACCACCAAAAAATAAAATTTGTATTTTTGGTTAGTTTCAGTAGAGCAGAACATAAGGGTGTGGCTACAAGTGCTGATATAAACTGAAAATGATCACAACCAAGATAAGAAAATTACAATCTGAATTTGCTTAAATCAAGGTGGCTGGTAAACCTTTATCCCCAAATAAAGTAAGAACTGCTATGTGACTTTATAAACCTATGAAAAAGGATTTTTTTTTTTAAATTTGTTGAGTCAGGTATGGGACTAGGCACCTAAAGAACACTGATTACTATTTTATATAAAGTCATTAAAATATATAATAAAAAGACAAGCGGAGTAACCCAGGGAAAATAAACACCCATTTGTCCATATAGCTCTAGTGCTTTCCATGCTGGCTGGGAAAGAAAAATCTACTAGAAGTGTTATGAATAAAACATCACATGGGGTTCACAGAGACAGATCAATCCAGACCCCTCACTATCAGTCTCTGGTAATTTAAAATTATCAGTTATTTTAAGGATACATTGTAGAACTTGACCATCAGCCTTCACTATAGGATCTGATACAGAATGACATGAAAAACCCTGAGGTAAGATGAGAAGATGTGTACAGAATTTTTAACACTGGAACTGGTTAAAAGGAGGATGATTACAGAATGAGTTGACAGGGAAGTTGGAGGCCCAAGGGGTGATAAGTACAGGATATGGCACTGAGACTGCTTTGAAGGCTTCCGGGTTCAAGCACACACCTCAGATGTGTCCTGGGTTCATGTCAGAAGGACCTCCTCACCTCCGCCTCAGTACTCTAGTTACCACACAAAGGAAAAGTGGGCACCAAGGTCACATCTGCCACTGGTCCCCTATTTTATGGTCACAGAGCACGCCTGCTGGGCATTACAGACATACCCCTTGAGTTTGACCTTGGGATTAATTTAAGACAATGTCTACTCATATTGCCCTTTTGCTGAAAAAGCCCAACAAAACCAACCACCAAATGGTACTACTTTTATGTAACACCCAAGGAACAGAATTTTGGGTTCTGCTTGCCTAACCATATCCAAACTGCAGATGAATAATGCTCTAAGATGGATACCCAAATGTCACTTATTTCACTAGGTGAGCAAGGGCACACAAAGGCAGAATTTAATAAGATCTTCGTAAGTAAAATAATGCAGGTAGTGACAAAAAGTGATTTAAGCCCCTAGAAAATAAAAAAAAATTCCTTATTTTATTTTGATAAATGGATTATCATTAAATTATCTGTGTTACTGCGTTGCCAAGCTGCCAACATTTATCCTCAGTGGCCAACCCAATATTCAATACTTGCTCCAGATTCTTAGCACACTGACATACATGTTCAAAAGCAAAACAGTGGAACAAAAACTATAAACTATCATCACTAGTAATCCCAACAAAATTGCTGTGATTCTTGAACAGCAATGTCAAACCCAGCATCTGATGATGCTATCACTACCCAATAATGTTACTTGGTTACAGGGTCTGCGTAAGTGTAATTGTGAAGTTAGTCTGGCTTTTTTTCAGCATTGTCTACCTAACTCTTTCTGGTGTACACTCATAGGAATACCACTCATGAATGGTAATCACAACTTTCAAATAAGAAACTGAAATATTTAAATGGGATATCATAAATTGTTTATGTACAAAAAGGTAGAGTAACGTTTAACTTATTTTAAATAAGGTCATGTTTTCCATCAGCTACCAGTTGCCCTATAAAAGAAAGTTTCAACAAATGAACGTGTTATAAATAATGAAGACCAAGTTGTAATTCTGTTTTTAAGTAGCAAATCTTACTCCCTAAATCATAAGGAGATGAAGTACAATAGAGGGATTGCAATCTATTGCAAGGCATTATATCCCTCTAAGCTTGACATGAAAAAATTAAGAAGAAATGCCTCAGTTAAATAAGCTTACACTAAACTTACTACCTTTCTGTATTTTGGGATTTGACTGAACTTCCAGTATCACTGTTGTCACGGTGTCTGCATACATATCATTAGCAGGATTTGCCACCCACTGGAAGATAAAAAAAAAATATTCATAATTTGACCTCATTATTTGGGCTGAGTAAATAATGCAACAGAAAAACAATGTAACATTCATTGTGTTCTATTTGCTTTTCTCTGAATTTTAGCTTCCAATGACTGTCATACATTTTACACCAAATTATTAACTACTTCTAACTTGGTATATTCCCGTAACTTCCCATGAAAAATTCAAGCTGTTGAATGTTTTTGAGCACATTTATGGAATAGTTATTGATTACCACAACTATTTTGGAGGTGGGGAAAGGGGAAGGAGGGAACACCATTTGACATTATTTCCAATTACTATTTGCCAAATAAAAAAGGGCACTGAATCTGCCATTATACTCTTGAGTCACAGCAAAAAAGAAACTAGCAGTGGCTAAATAAAACAATATGCACCAACACAGGACCATAGCTCAAGGAGAATTTCATTCTAGCTTTCATTCTATTTGTCATCCAACAGAAAATCACTTAAAACATTTAACTCTGCATGGCATCTATATGATACTATTCCAGAAACTGGAGAACAAAGTACTTCTTTCTCCCTCACCAATGCCCACCTCAAGGACTACCATGCCTGGTTCCTGGATCACAGTAATATTTTTGAAAACCTTCAGGGCTGGTTTTTGTTGGATCTCTATTTCTTCTACATCACCTAAAAAGTGACAACAAATGGTTAGCAAGAATAAAATTACACTGAAAGCAAGAATATCTTTATCTGCATAAGAAAATGGGTCATTTTAAGAATATGTCTGTTGTTATCACAACTGCTCAGAGCAGCTCACAAAATGGAAGCGCATACTCTTTTCCCTTACTTGACAATGTTATTTTCTTTGTTCTGGATTGTTTGGGGTTTTTTAGTATGAAATATTGGCCATTTTACTTGTTTTGAATTCTCATATTTGACTGGCTTAGTACACTGATGTGAGTACACGAATGAAAAAGAAAACAAATGAGAAATTCAGTACTCCGTTTGCAGAATTAACCAGCTCCTCTTATACTCTTAAAGGATAACCCATTGCTTACATAAGCATAGAACTTAAACCAAAGCATGTGTGCCAAGTAGCACTCAGGTTGAGACTTGAACATCAAATAAATCCAGGTTTTCTCTTCACTAGTGATATAGAATTAGATTCTGACACTAGGGAAGAAAAAAAATTCCTGAGCTTTAAATCTGGGAAGGATCCTGCCTTTAATGAACTAGGACAGGAGCTGCCTCTAACCTTTAAGAAAGCTAGACAGGGGCACTGGGGATCACACTAGTGGCACATTTAAATGGCTTCTGACTCAGAAAAAGCCAACAAGGTTAGATTCTTGCCTCTTGGGGAAGGATATAAGAGGCTGTCTGTCACAAAGGAGGACAGAGCTTTTGTTTTTATTAACTGGATGGCATTACCCATGCTATTTTGGGGCTGGAGATAAAAGATCAATTAGTAAATTTTACATCAGAGTGGCTATAGCACTCACTTTGGGAGCTGACAGGAGACAAAAATTGGCCTAGGCTCTATATTGGTATATGCTCATGATTCTGTAATACTACTACAGTAGAATTCCCCCAAAACAATGTGTCATACTCATGAACTGGATCTGGCAGAAGCTGCATAATCTAATGAAAGTTGTAAAATATGAAATTGTGGCATTTCAGTTACTGGGGAAGAAATTTCCACTCAGAAGACCTCTGAAGACTGGAAGTTGTTGTTTTAAAACAAGTTGAGCGCTACAAATCATGACCATGTCTTTCCAAATACGCACCAGTAAGTTTTTGTAGCTGATAATAAAGCAGATTAAAAGGGCCTGTATATGGAATGGCTTGTGTCTGCGTTACAGTGCTCATCGCCAAGTCTGTATAATCTGAAAGAATTTTAAAAAGTACGTATTAAAAATTATCCTTTTACTTCTTAAAAAATAAAATTGCCACTATAGATAACTAATGGCTTTAAGACAGAGGGTTGAAAAGAACAATTTGTAAAGATTTGCGTCTATTGTACGATAAATAATATACTTGTGGTTAAGAAACCAGCAAGAGCTTGTTATTTTATCATACCCATTAGAGGCAAACAATGAACTAAGACAGCAGAATTTATTTCCCTCAAGCTCTTCTGACCTTACATATAATTATTCTTCTATTTTGAAAACAGATCAATTTCTTTAGTAATGAATAGCATAGGAGCAACATACAAATATTTTCACTGTACTGTAACTTCTTACACTAAAAACTAGTAACATTTTAGAAACTGGCAGGACAATTGATCAAGGTGCTTTTCTGTTCTCACTGGCATGTTTTATGCCATTTCATGCAGAGGAAGAAGTTTTAAGTAACTAGAAGGGAAATGGAATTTTGCTGCTTCTCCGTTACAGAAAGAATAGAGAAGATTTTAAACTTCAGTGGACAATGAATTGAATGCTTTTCTTCTCACTACAACAGTTCAGAACTTTAGGCAAACCTAAACCAAAATAAAACCAAGCTGTTCACTAACTGCTTACCAAACACAAAATTACAGAAAAAAACCCCAGTATTGTATATGTTTTAATGAAAAAAGAAAGATACAGTAAGTTTCAATTACCTACTGAGCACATCACTGTCTTTACTTACTGGAGAGGTCACGTGGAGAAAGGATGTGATAGTTAAAATTTCTTTTAACTAGGATTCCAGAAATTCTCTGTCCTTGCTCTGGTTTCTTATCTGCTAAAGAACCCATCACCTGGAAAGAAAAAACACACATAGTGCAACAAGGCAATCTGAAGTATTCATTGCTATGGAGATGTGTTGTGGTTTAACCCCAGCTGGCAACTAAGCACCACACAGCCGCTCGCTTACTCCCCCCACAGTGGGATGGGAGAGAGAGAATAGGAAAGAGTAAAATCGAGAAACTCGTGGGTTGAAATAAAGACAGTTTAATAGGTAAAGCAAAAGCCACGCATGCTAGCAAAGCAAAACAAGGAATTAATTCACTGCTTCCCATGGGCAGGCAGGTGTTCAGCCATCTCCAGGAAAGCAGGGCTCCATCACACGTAAGGGTTACTTGGGAAGACAAATGCCATCACTCCGAATGTCCCCCCTTCCTTCTTCCCCCAGCTTTATACACTGAGCATGACATCATATGGTCTGGGACATCCCTTTGGTCAGTTGGGGTCAGCTGTCCCGGCTGTGTCCCCTCCCAACTTCTTGTGCACCCCCAGCCTACGTGCTGGTGGGGTGGGGTGAGAAGCAGACAAGGCCTTGACTCTGTGTAAGCACTGCTTAGCCATAACTAAAACATCTTGGCATTATCGACACTGTTTCCAGCACAAATCCAAAACATAGCCCTATATACTATAAAGAAAATTAACTCTACCCCAGCCAAAACCAGCAGAAGATGAAATGTAGTTTTCTCAGAAAAATCAAACATAGTATAATATTAACTCTGAAAATAAAAGGTTAGAGTAACCAACAAACATTCTGAGATGTAACACAAGAAAAGGTTGGAAGAGTGAAGAGCCAAACAAACAAAAAAAACCCACCAAAAAATCCCCCAAAACTAAACCCCAAATACAACACTAAACGCAAAACATTCACATAGGTTGAGTCCCTGGGAAACATACACGATCCAAACCCTATTAAAAATAGAGGCTTGGAAGAAAATGTGTAGTTTTTATCCCAGATGAAAATACTGTTGTACAGATAAAACACTGATTTTATACCTTTGCAAGTTTTTCTCCTCTGAAGTTTAATGTCACAGCTTCAGTATTCCTAGGATTATGAACTTCTATATGAACTTCATCATTATCCTCATATTCCCGTATCAATGCTGCTTTCAATCTGGCCATTTCATTCTGCTCACCATGAACTAAAATCTACAGGAAAGACAGTTTTTCTTTTAGCAGAAGTTATTTGTCCAACCAGACATGTTTGGTAAACAAATTATCCAAGAAAACTGCTGTCATGTACCTCATCTTTATAAAAATGTAATTTCATGACATCACAATATATGAAACATTAGCTTAATTATATTACGTAGTTCTAAGTTTGTCTTTGAATTCTATGCATCATTCAAAGGCCTAGATTTCATGATCCTGAGTATTAGTGGAAAAAACCATGCAAATAAGCAGAACACATTACAGAAACTCCATTTAACTTTTCAAACACAAACACATTGTATTATGAAAGGGAAGTATTAACTTAAATTCAACAATAAAATCTAGTTAGCTTTACAGTTTTGTGTCTGCATGTAGATAAATATAAACATAATAAACATGCAATTCAGAGAGGATGCTTCACAGTTCTCAATTCACAATTTTCTTTGCCAAGTTAAATCCCCTCTTCTTCTGCTATGATTTCTCTTCTTTCTTACCTGTGCTTGCACACTGATTCTCCTCCAGCCTCAGTAAATTTCAGATCCTAGTCCCCATTTTCATATTCTGGTCCTTCACACCTCCTGCTCCCTGTGATTTACTCACTCTTTTACCCGCAAGTGCTGCCTTTGTCTTTTGGTGCCTGCTACATACCTTCAAATCAATGTTTTCTTGTTTATTTTGGGGCAAATTCCAGTGAACTATTCCAATACCAGTGTCTCCAACTTAATGTCGTCCTATACTGTATCTTACTTGTGCAAAACACTGCTAAACTGGTTATGGACCATACCACTTTCCTGAAAGTCATCCCCAGATATCCCACATGCAAGAGCAATGTCAAGAGCAAGTTCCTCTACTTTGCTAAGGTAACATGATGAAAAATGGTTAAAATATCCACCTTTTATTATTCAATGCATAGGGATACTGGCTACTTATAGACACCAGTACCTGCCTTGATGCTTCAAGGCTGTGAACCGGTTTGATGAATCCTACTCTGGAGAAATGGCAGCATGTATACTAACCACATGTGGAGGTTTCAGGGCCCTGATAAATTCACTAGTTTGTTGATAATCTGTGTGAGCAGAGAAAGAAATGTAATCCACAGACATCTTCAGTGGGAGTTTTTGCCCTGACATAGTTGTGATCTCTTCAGGTTCAGACATGATGTGCTAGAAAAATAAAAGAGCACTTTAAATAAAAAATTGAAAGCTTCCTACAGACACCATATAACTAATGCTTTACATTTCAAAAATCAATGAAATAATATTGGCAGCCAGGTTGAATATGAAGAACTGAAAAAAATCTCTCAAATTTCACAACACACACACTCACAAATGAAAAAAACATGCATAACACACACCATTTCATCTTTTGCATCCTCAGCAGATCTGGGAGTTCATTCTTCTTCCAGATACATCTCTCTCAAATTTACATTGAAATTATAACAAGCGTGTGACTTCTATCTCTAAAGGCAAAACTAGATGCTCTGGTTGCCCTTAGCTGCTGGAATTTGGAAGGAAGGATTTCATTCTCTACAACCAGACAGTGGCACAACATGTGCAAGGCAGTCTGATCTCTGACACCTAAGCAGTGTTAGATTTAACTACTCCTCTCTAATTAGGGTTAGGGCACCCCTCTCAAAAAGTTAAACGGTGGAGGGGTCTAAAGATGGAGAAAAGTATTAATCATTCTTTCTCATGACAAGATAACTGCTCCTAGAAAAGATCATTCTGTATAACATCACTGGAAATAGCCATATGCAAATTTTCTGTACTTTTCATTAGTATTAGCCAAAAGCAGTAAGTTTTCACTACATAATTATGCATACCTGACAATGCAGGTTGTCAGTAAATCCATGTAACGTTGCTATTGGCCAATTCTTTTTAAACACAACATGGAATACTACTTCATATGAAGAAGTCGTGATGCATTAGCAACTCACCTTAGCAAGCGTTCCTTCAACACAGTACCCTGCTATAATTACTCCGTTTCTCTTATCTGTGCACCAGCTCTCAAACAACTCTCTAGATAAGCCACTCTGCATCATACCTGGGGAAGCCATCACAACACTTGGGCCAATATCATCAAAATGATCCATACTCTAAATGGACAAACAGCATGAATATCAGTTACCATAACCCACTTAAATAAGGACAGCCTTGCTGCACCCTTGAACAACATACAAATAGAGCCCTATGTTCACCAATTGTATCCCATCCTCATAAAAAGTGCCCTTTGCAGGAAAGTTCCTCCTATTGATGCCCATAAAGAGCAAACCATAAGCACAGGGATCTAGAGAGGAAGAAAAGTTGGGGCATAAGCTCCCCTCAGCCAGCCCTCTAAATACTGGGATAGCAGATAACTCACATATAAACCTGTACCTAATGAATCTATTGGATAGTAAACATGCAAACTATTCAGCAAATATGAACTCTTCTGTCACCCTTCCTCTTTTGTAAGACAACCTTATCTCAAGCTTACCTTCAGATTACTAATATGCTTGAAAACAAATGGATTGTTGATGTTAATTTGCTTGCGGATTTTGTCATTCATGGCATTGACATATGTCTGATAAACTGCCATACATTTCTTTGCCAAAGAGGAGGCATAGTATATAGGGATATCATGGAGTTCAGGATGATTCTGCCAGTATTCATCTAAAAAACCAAAAACAATGAAAAAAACCCCAAACAAAACCCCGTAACCACCAACCAAAAAACCACACAAACCTGTCCAAAGCATTATCTCCAAAATGCATGCTTCTCAGAAATGTTAATACTTCTTGTAAAACAGATTTAGCAGTGGCTTTTTTTATTTTTATTACAGCAAATCACAGACTTGCTTTTTTTCACCTGCTCTACTAAAGAAGAAAAAGCAATCACCAACTAAAAATGTATACAACTAGTACAAACAAACAGGCAAACAAACAAGAAAAAGATGAACTTCTGATATTTTTGGCAGGTCAAATTCCAATCAACCACCGACTTCAGCTACAAAGTATAAAGTGTACACGGTATTACACAGCAATAAATCTACATTTACAACAATGCAAGTTTTACTACACCGCTGCAATAAAGCTAAAATGTCTCTGTCAAATATTAATTATACATCTAACAGCTAGGGACATCTGCACATAGATATGTTGGTGAGAATTCACTGTATCAAAGTTCTGTAAAACAAATGTGTGGAGTTCAAGGCATGTAGGTATCACCCAGTTATCAAGCCTGGTTTCTTGTATATCACCAACAGTTATATTTTACAAGCTTAACAAACAAAACCAGGAAGAAAGCCTTCACTAACCACAATTTAATTTATCACTGATGACAGTAGCCATAACCTTTACTAAACACAAAGAAGAGATCTGAATGCAGCTACAAAAACATAACTTATTTGTTTTCCCACTTGGATACAGTTCTGCTAGTCTAAAACATATTTATATTGCGTAAGTGAGGAACAATAATCCAAAAATAGAGGTACACTCTTTTGGCTGTATTTGTACATTTAAAATGATACAGCTTTAACCTAACATTTTTCATCTGCAGACAAAGCTATTCAGAACATGTCAGAGAGGCTCACTGCCATGATTATCTTAATAAGCCCAAGTGTAAGGTGGAAACGGCCAATAAAAGATAACCAACAGCAGGACTTAAGAGTGACAGTAAAAGACTGTACTCGTTGTCACAATCTTCTGTACCACAACACAGTATTTTATTTTTTGTCATGCACTTGTGGAAAGAAGAAAAACAAACACAGAAGTCTGCAGGCTCAGTTATGTAGGCATGTGAGATGCAATTGCATTTTCTATCTAATTAAGCATCCAACTGCATGTCTAGCTTTACTAGATGTGTTTACAAGCTTATCTTTAGAAACTCATTTTAATATCTACACACAGCAAGGAGAGGCCAACAAATTACAAACTAATGGCTACACAAGATTTAAAATGTTCAGTTTTTATCTCCTCTATAAAATAAAAAACCTTCAATCAATGATAAGTAGTAAATAATCCTACATCGAATATTACCCCATGCCTAGATCCAAATTTATTAATATTTGAATAGACCAGTAACACATTTTGAAAACAAACTAGTTTCTAATGTTGAACTAAACTGAAACAGAAAGTGAGAAGAATTTCAAGTATATTGGGTAACACTTTAGATTCAATATTCCTAAAAATAAGTATTTTAATTTGGAGACAGTTACCTTTTAATCTTGCCAGCATTTTCATGAACAAAAAGACTAGTGAAAAATCACGTAACATAGTACAAATTAAATGTGCTAAAAGGAAGCAAAGAAGCCTGGAAATAATGTATTTAAAAACTGTTTTATCCGAAGTACCTTGTAACAACTACCTATATATTTTATGTGAAGTGGCTTGTTATGATCATGTATAACTCTGCACCCCCCCACTACCGCCCCCCCATTTTTGCTCTTCTTAACAAAGCCTAATTTGCTTTCCCATTATCATTAGGACTTTAGAAATGCTGGAAGTGTCTGTTATGGTCTTTTCAGTTTTTCCTATAATGAATTCTTCATATAGGTTTCTGAACTAAAGGGCAAAGATAGTGAAACTTTGCAACAAAATACACCTTTTCTTAGCAGTACTGTTTAAATAGAACAGTTGTTGTGATTGCTTACTTTTCAAGCTGTAATAATAGTCCCTATTTGCTGAAATCCTGGTTCAACAAGATTCAAAAGTCAAACACATATTACCATGCCATTACCCTTTCCTTTCTATGTCTCTGTCCTACCTCACAAAGCAGAACTGCCTTGATTGGTTTATTGGATTTTTTGCATTTGAGCAAACATGCATTATATATTCTCGGGTAATTAACATGCTGGAAAATGGCTGAAGAGTTGCTTAGAAAATTGTTATATCTGAAAGACTGCACATGAAAACATTCTCATTTAACTTTATATGCCTTTTATAAAGAGGAGCTGGAAAGGTACATACCTAAAATTAAAAGTAGTTCTTGAGCTCGTCCCAGGGCAAACACAGGAATAAGACCTCTACCTCCTCTATTTACAATGTCATGAACAGTATTACAGAATCTTGCCTCTCGTTCTTCCCTTTTTTCATGAATATGAGTACCATACGTGGATTCCTACATATAGAGAAACCGAATATTAAAAGTACTGACACAGAGACTAATTCTTGCTCTTCTGCTCTGAATCCAACAAGAAAATGCAGAAAAACATACTGGTGTTAACATGGTGGGGAGGGGAAGGAGAGGTGAAGAGAAAAATTCAAACCCACCCCCAAATTCCCGTAACCACCTCCACTAAGATAAATAACCAAAACTTCCCCTCTCCCAAACCCCTCCCAGCAATTTGGAAAGACAGATCCTGTTGGGGGGAGGAAAAAACCACCAACACCACTATTAATTTTGATGCTTCTTTTAAGAGCTTTCAAATTTAACATACTTATTTTCCCAAGTAGAAATGCTGCCACTGCTTTGATGAAGGTGTTACCATGTTAACATGGCTCACTAGTGGTACATGTGCCACAGTTTAGAAACACCTAGCCTACAATACAGGAATTACACAAAACACAAGATTTTGATGTGACTTAAAATGACATTATCAGTTACAGAAAGCAGTTCGAAGGGACACAATAAATGAAATAATTTTAAGTGTTACTCTCAAAGATCCCACTGTTCGTTTCCAGATAAAACTGTTACTTCTAAAGTTTCCCCTGAGCTTCTGATTTTCCAAACATGGATTCCGAATAAACCCATATTGCTCAGAAACCAAAACAATATAAAACAAAAAATACAGTATAACACACAGGCTACTTCTACCCAGGACAAATTCTAAACATAGTTGGAAGTAGGTTAGATCTACTGAAGAAATATCTGGCTAAATTGGGGTTTGTACAACACATCTAGCAAACACTAATCGAAACCTAATAAATCTCCCATCTTGAAAAGGTTTGTCTAGAGGCTTAAGGAACTTCATCAGAAGAATTATAAAATGAAAACTAGACTTTTTAATAGAGTGAAAAGAAATGTTGGAGTGTACTAAACACCCAAGCATTCAGACATTTAACACAAATCACGTACTACCATTAAATCTCCACTAATGAGAAAGACTAAATGAGTCTTTCTCATTCCATTTTAGCTTTAAGTAATACCCCTATACATATTTAATTCGTAATATAATGAAATAATTTTGTAAAACTTACAATTATAAGAATATCGGGTTTAATGTTGGGAATCTCAGCTGCCATCAGATGTCTATCTTCCTGTCTTGAGAAATCACCTGTATATAAAAGCTATTGGAGACAAAGAGAAGCAGTTATTCTGATTACAGGTTCTACCAGGTCAGCAGTCTTTAAAAAACTGTTGTATAGGAATGATATTTTTTAAGTAAAGATGGTTTTAAGGAATTTATGATATAAAGATCACTTGTACTTTAACTGAAGACTCCTCTCACGTAGACAGTGCTTACAAGATTAGGTCAATAGTACTACAACACAAATATTTTACCCACAATAAGTAAAGGTAATTCAAGCAGTACCATAATTCCAACAGAACTAGGTAAACAATTATTAAGATTTTATTTTTTGTTTGGGATATAAAGGTGCCATTTTCAGCCTTTTCCATACATGTACTGACCATTAAGAAGTAAAAACTGACATAACAGAAAATACAGCAGGTCCTAAGTGGAAGTAAAAAGTAGGTAAAACTGCATTTACATATCAGAATGCAAATATAACGAATAATCCAATAAAATTACTTATTAAAAATTCTTCTAAGATTTTCTGATAGTAAAAGAAAAGGCTGTAATCTAGCAGATTTTCCAAATGGAATGATCGTGTTCCCCATTACACGAAGAAGTAATTTGTAACTGTTAGTAATTTTTAATGGATTCCTAACTGCAGGGTGGAATGCAGCTCTCTGTGGCCAAAATAATGGTTTGAAAACTGAGTATTTTTTACTTAACAATCATTCCTTGGATGAAAATGTGAATAATAATAAAACACAGTCAGCAACAGCAGATAACTGGTCTACAAGTAATCTATCATCACACTTCTCATTTGCTTCACAGGGAATTAAAGAAAATAATGGATATTAAAACTCAATCCATTTGAGTCATGCATAGCAAGCGGGAAATCTCTTTCTCCTTCATGCCTTAATCAGAAAAAAAACCCACAAAAAAGGCAGTAAGACATCTAAATTTTTTTGTAATCATTGTAAATCCAGTTCTATTTCCATACTTTTTTTAAACTTTTAAAATCCTCAATCATTATAAACCATGAACAAAGTCCTACTAGACAGCAAGCCTCAGAACCACCATCTCTCTTCCCTCTTCATGGCTGCATGAAACTTTTCTTGGGCAGTGATTACCCTACTGCACTCCAATTCATGAGATTAGTTTCATGTATCTGGTTTTGACACAGTGCTGCCTGTGATTATATGATGACTTATTTAATCTCTCTATGCCTAAAATTAATAATAATCCTATTTCTTTAGGTACTTTAGCATAAGAGTGTTATGAGAAAAATACAACTCGCATACTTAGACAAATGCCATTTAAGCATCAAGACAGGCAGACATGGTAAATCGGAATTACAAAACCAAACATCTGTTCATAGATTTTACTAAAATGAAGCTTCCATAAGACTGCCTCAGCTATCAGCTACCTCTGAGCAGACCAGCAGAAAAACTACATTTTTACTGGTTCCAAGTCTGACTCGTAACTCACTACCATAAAATCCAAACATCCTACCTGGTTCAATACACGTGTCACTTGCTAGTTCTAATCAATAAGCAAATACATGGTCTAAAGTCAAGGCCTCCCACCTTGACTTGAATCCAAGTCTATCTGACAGCTCCAGCCACAGTGGTGGGGCTTAACAGACAATAATAAATAATTAATGACTACATTAGAATTCAGGCATGATTTCAACTTTATAATAAAAAGAAAATACCTTCACACCAGCTATTTCAATCATAAACATGGCTGCTCCCAGAACATGGCCTGCGTGGTAACACCAGAATTTGATTCCTGCCACCTCTTTCACTTCATGGAAGTTGATGGTCTCAATCTTGTCCATGCTTTCTTCAAGGTCTGTTTCTGTATATAGCATGTCATCCGCTGATATATTACTAGATATAAGTGAAATGGCTAAATATCAGCTCATCTTACCAGCTTAGAATATGTAACAGTTGGAAAAAACTTTTCCTGGATTTTCCCCCACTGACAGTAAGACTTCCATTCAGTAACGCTACGTCTCCTACATTGGAAATCAAGTCCAGATACTCTAATGTAGTTCACCTAAGAAGAGATAAAGCATCTTTCTTTTGAAAGGCCATGCTAGACTAGTCTTTTCAGTTCAGGATCTGCTCTGTATTTGTCTAAAAGTACCAACAGATTCCCAGCCCTGGACAGAAATCTGCCACTCCGCTTGTAACAGTCCTCAAAAACTAAACTAAACCACACTTTTCCCATCAGCTCAGAGCAAACAAGTTAAAAGAGGACTGTTTATCAGGTTTCTGACCCAAGCTAGAATCTGCTGAGTTGAGATATGCTCAGGAGCGTTGCATTCACACAGAAAAGATATGTCAAGACATGTAACAGAAGAAAGAAAAAAAAAAAAAAAAAGAGAAAAAACCCCAACAACATGTAAGTAACAGAGCACTCTTTGTATATTTAATATTTAATGTGACCTTGTCCTGAAGAGTGATTTGTATCTTTAGGGGCTTAAAATTCACTACTTCTGCGAAGCTTAAGAAAAAACAGCCATTAAAAAGCATGATAACAAAAGAGTGTCTTAAGAAAGACAGATGGGGAAAAAATGGGATACTATTAAAGGTCCAAATAAGGCAAATGAAAAGAATGAGAGGAAAGAAGGGAAGATTTAGTATTTTTTTATTGATAGGAAATAATTTGAGACACACATTATCCATGAGGCAGTAAAATGATTCATTATTTCTAAACTGGTTATAATGTTGCTACTTGTGGCAACATCCAGGTTCATCCAGCCACCTTTGGTGGGTTCATCTTAAGTTTCCTCTGGGATATATAGGTGAAATAATTCAGGAGTTGAAGAGACAACCCCAGGGTCAGCTTACCTGACTTTGACATAGTCTGAAAGAAGCCATCTGTAAATAGCTTTTGTGGCATGAGTCATAAACGTCCTTCCTTTAAAACTTGTTTTCTGCAAAAACCATGGTAAAGCCCCACAGTGATCTAAATGGAAACTTAAAATAGACACACAAATCCAGTTAATACATTAACATGACGCAACACTAATACATATCATATAATTCACTACTTCGCTGGATTAACATAGCATCACGAAAATCCAAAAATCCAGAAAGAGAATTTTCAACCTTGTTGTTAACCATGCTGGTCTATATTCTGTATGCTAGTGACTAGAAACGTAATGAAGAAAAGGTAAGAGTAATACAGGAAATTCTCCATTAATTGCAAAGGTTTTATCCATATAATTTCAGAATTAACTTTTCTGTAATTTACATATAAATTTTGAGGGAGAAAAATAACAGGAACCAGGAACACAATAAATGTCAAAGATACAAGAAAGCTAACAAACGTGATCCTCAGTTTGCATGTTGGACACCGTGGATTAAAACATGAACTACTATAATAAAATTATCTGGCCACACTTCTAGCTTGACCTATCTTAAGGAAGTACTTTCGAAATACAGGTAGAACAAGCATACACCACGAAAACTCAAGATTTTATAGAGAACCAGTTATTACTGGTTAAATAATTTAGAAATGGCTCTCCTCATCTCTCAGCCCCTAGACAATATTTAAATGACATTCAAAGCTTGTGTAAGTCTCTGAGAACCTTTTTTGTTCAAAGCCAATACAGCAAAAACCCACAACCAATACTTTTCAGCAGTCTTTATGTGGAAAACTCATTCTAGAAGCTGTCACAATGGTGTTAAAGCAGGTCAGATTATAAAAAAGTCAGACATCACGGCGAGCTCAGAGGGGAGCGGTAATGTCAAAAGTGACCGAACATCCTTAATTTAAAAAAAGTTGGAAACTTATATAGATGGTAGTGGCATGGCAAAATTTAACACCTATTTTCAGCCTCTTTTAATAACCTACAAGTGAACACAGCTCAGACCATGACCTCAGTATATTTGTTGTTTTAGGTGCAACTTACTGACTAATTAGGAGGAGATCAATCTCAGCAGGATCTATTAAATCAATGTAAGGAAGAGCATCCATTCCTTCCAGTCCAGGATGGATTCCACAATCAAGCTGAAAAATAAAACAAAGTTAAAGCTTCTAACAGAACATATAAAAAACCCCTCTTCCATTTTGGTCTAAAATATAGTTACTAGTGACTGGTAACTTTTAGCATCATGCAAAAAAACCTATTTTTATCTTAAGCACTGCTTTTAGCATTAGATTCCACATCTTGGGCTTCTGTCTAAATGACTTATCTCCACTGGGAAATCTTTCAAAAGATTCCAGTCTTTGTTTATAATTTTGTACCTATGCAAGCCCTCATTCACCTTCAACAACATCTGAATACACAGAACCAGCGTATGCAAGTTATTTCAGCCACCATCTCAGACGACAGTTGGAAAAAGGAAAGAGAACATGTATGTGTTTATATGTGACTGTTTATGCATAACTGTTGGGAAACATTAGCTTTAGGTTCCACTGAAACCTAACATGTGTGAATTTTAGAATCCACACTTCAGACACATACATTCTGTTTGGGGATATGGATTTATTTTACATGACAGCCTCTGTAATGCCTACTATCATGTATGCTATATTATTCCAGAAAGCTACAAAATGTGCCTCTTCTACCACAGTGGCTGACTTCAGTGCAGAGGCTGAATTTAATCCATAACATCTTTTTGTGATCTTAAGTACTGTAATGACAGCGCATACAAATACATTAATGCAATAATTACCATTATTTTTCTTCCTTTAAACTCCAGAATGATGCATGACCTTCCTACTTCTTGGCCAGCACCTCTGCAAAAGGATGTCAAAGTCATCAAAATTAAAACAACGCACAATGTATAGATGCAACTGTATGCTGGATGCCTTTAGTGGGATTGTATTTCTGTGTGGAAATAATGACTGCACAGTCCTTTTAAGCTCAGGTGTTTAAAGTAACTGAACAGTTATATTTATCTCAATGGAAATGAGACCCTAGCAGAAATAAAAAGAATCTGTTTGGGGAAATTATTTTAGTCTCTTCTGGTTTTTATTGCATGCCTGTGCACTCGGCTCTCAAAGTACTGAAATGTATAATGAACGTAAAGTTTACTTAAGTAACAGATCACCTTGGGCTGAATAAGCTAGAAGTAGCATCTTCAGGTTGTCCAGAAGACAACTCTTGTGATCCTACCAGAGACACCGTCAAATTGCACCGGCATCTTTACCAGAGAAAGAAAAAATCAACCTGGAACACTACACAACGCTGCCAAAGTGCAAAAAGCAAAAAAGAGGTTTTTTGTTCAGACAACACTTCAACTGCGCGTAAGGGAAAGGATGCAACCCTTCTAACGGGGTGTGACCGCTATCCCGCAGGCTGCGGGCTGCCTGCTCGTTGCAAGAGCAAGCGACGACAAGCCGGGAGGGGAGAACCCCACCACCCCCCCCAGCAGCCGGGGATTTCGCGGCCTCGAGCAGGGCTTGCCTCCGGGCGCGCTCCCGCCTCACCTGCCGCGGCGGCACAACCGGCGCCCGGGGGCACCCCCCACCCCCGCGGGACAGGGCTTCCGCCCGC